>NC_059221.1:51823500-52058500 GCF_020615455.1 Coregonus clupeaformis | reverse complement strand
GAGAAGGTCATAAAGAAGGGGAAGAGAGAGATAATCATGGATGGGCACAGAGCTTTATGTAAATATCTAATATGGAGAAATGAGGACATTGGGATAATTAATTAGGCTATATATAACAGCACTCCAGGGACCTTCAGCTTACACTCCACTCCCCACTAGACCACCAGGCTAGGCCACCCTCCCACATCCCTCACCCACACCACCCTCACCTTGTTGGGCTTGTTGAAGAGGCAGCTCCCGCCCCCCTGGAGCAAGAACTGGATATACTCATCAATACTGCAGCGAGAGAACTTTCTGGGAAGGTAATATCTGTACACACACAACAAGTACACGCACACATACCGAGATACAGGGAGAGAGACAGAAGAGAGAGAGCGAGAGAGAGAAAATGGTCAAAGCCAATGATAGTGTGTTTTCTTCCAACATGTAGTGCCAAATCAAATGTGAACATTTTTTCAGCAATTTTGCAATCTGACTCAAATGTTATCATCTGTGGTAAAAACATGCTCATTGTAGTAGATGGATTTGACAATAGCTTGACAATGGCTTGTCAAATCAGCATTGTACCATCTGGTATTGAATAAGCCGAAGCCAAATCCCTCAAATGCTTGTGAGCACAAAGTGTGTTCTGAAGACTGATGTAGTGTATGTACTGTATATATAGTCCTAAAGTCAATCTTTACCCAGTGTCTTCCATAATACAACCAAGCCAAGCATCAGGACATCTGCAGTCTCCTGAGAGAGATGGAGAGAGGGAGGTAAAGGAAGAAAAGGAGGGGGAAAGAGGGAGTGAAAAGTCATGGGAGAAAATGAGGTGGTTAATGAAATTCATCTTGACAAGAAGGAATTTACATTTACTCACTGAAGTAAATCCTTGAGAAGAAACTACAATTCTTTCACGAGTAGGTTTAAATCAAATCAATCCATCGTTGCCTGTGCCACTCCCTCCATCTAGCACTTTCTCCCTCCTTTTACTGAATCCATGGGCTCCTGTCTCTACCTCTCTCTTGGTCTTTAAACTATCTGTACCGGCTCTCTCTCTCTCTCTCTCGCTCTCGCTCTCTCTCTCTCTCTCTCTCTCTCTCTCTCTCTCTCTCTCTCTCTCTCTCTCTCTCTCTCTCTCTCTCTCTCTCTCTCTCTCTCTCTCTCTCTCTCTCTCTCTCTCTCTCTCTCTCCCTCCCTCCCTCCCTACCTCCCTCGCTCCATCACCCTTCCCCCTGCTCTGATCGTCCTTACCCGCAGAGCTGCGTATGTTGTTCCACCTCATCCCAATATTCTGACCCAGACTCTGGCACAGAGTGATGGCCATAGGACCCACATTCCCATACTGGAACACAAACACACACATCCCCTCTGTATCAATGGCTTTCTCTTTGACTGAAGTTACACTCCTCACATTCTTCACTGGAAAAACAAGGAAATCAAAGAAGAGTCATTCTTAAATGTAGTAGCTGTGTCAGTTCCTAAACCATGAGCCTGGAGTATAAGCTCATTGTTGTGAGTCACAGTCCTGTGATGCTGAGTAGGAAACACACAGTTGTCTCTCTTACCTCGTTGATGCCCCCTCCTCTGGTGAGAGAGCACACCCCTCCTGTGTAGGCCGTCCCACTGCGACTGCTCTGGAATGTACGCCCCCTGGAGGACAGAGAGGAGAACAGAGGTCAAACCTGGACATGTAGTACATATAAACCTGCTGCAACCAGTCAACTATACTGACTGTGTCCCAAATGGCACCATATTCTCTTTATAGTGCACTACTTATGACCAGAGCCCTCTGGTCAAAAGTAGTGCACTATTAAGGGAATAGTGTGGCATTTGGGACGCAAACACTGACTGCCCCATGTTAGATACAGGAGTAGGCCCTCATATATCAACCCCCTCTCCTTTCCATTTCAGGGGGACAGAGACAGGGGGCGCTCACGAGAAGAGGTGCACAACATCACTCTGCTCCTGAATGCTGTCCTTCCTGTACTTCATGAAGTTCTGCAGCGTCGTCAACGGATCCGTCACCACGGGAACCATGTTGGCCGACGACCAGGTCTCCATGGCAACCAGCACGATGCGTGTGTTCAGCTGTTCCCTGTAAATCTGCAGGCCAAACATATACTGATGGTTAGGAGCAGGGTCGTTGAGTTCAAAGGTATAAACAAATTCATATCTAGGAGCATGGACATAATAAGTAAGATATGATAGATTGTTCTTATAGGCTACAACCTAGCCTATGATCATTGATATGACTTTGACATAACAATATCATCATAATTGACTATGGGTATCGGTACAAAAGTTAAGTATGGAGTGACAAACAGAGCTCTTACTGCATCTGCCATATTCACCACTGCTTTGGCAAAGTTCCTGGCCTGGGTAGTGGAGCGTCGCAGCTGCACAAACTGCAGACAGACAGCAAACGTTAGGTACAGTGTGCGTCGCACACACGCACGGCTGCAACGTACGAACACACACACATCAATTCTTTTCAGAAAAGGCTAACTCACCATTTCATAGTCATTGACCACCATCAGCTCGATGTATTTGGTCTCTGACTGCACGGTGGGCCTGCGTGGCAGCTGTCTCTTAGAGCGCCTCAGCACCTCACTGACCCGGGGATCCTTCGTCTGCTCATCACCATTACCTCTGACTCTAACGCCCTCACTGTTGTCTGCGCAGTCTGGACACAATACAACACGGAGGATTGAGAAATGACATCAAAGAGCATGGATCTACCAATATCAAAGAGTCTTCTCATTGGTAGGTAGGAACATGAATGATTATAGAGAGGAGAGAGGAGAGAGGATGTAGGATGTTGCCAGTACCTGGACAGTCTGGGGATAGTCTGACATCAGGCATCCTACGCACCAGGTGGGCCCCCTCAGTCTGGAGAGGAGTCAATGAGACACCAGGAGAAAACAATGCTATCTTTACCATGTTCATCCATATTCATCATCTGCATCCATGTTACTATGAATGGATGAATCAATAACATCAACACTACTACACAGGGCTATCTATACCGTTATCTCCCAACCACCACACACACTCACCTGATTGGTCCCATCGAAAAGAGGCTCAATTCCATAAGAGAACATCCCATCAGAAAACATACCACTGAGAGAGAGAGAGAGAGAGAGAGAGAGAGAGAGAGAGAGAGAGAGAGAGAGAGAGAGAGAGAGAGAGAGAGAGAGAGAGAGAGAGAGAGAGAGAGAGCGAGAGAGAGAGAGAGAGAGAGAGAGAGAGAGCGAGAGAGAGAGAGAGAGAGAGAGCGAGAGCGAGAGAGAGAGAGAGAGAGAGAGAGAGGGAACACGTTCATTATAAATCTGTAAGACTCCCATTATATAGCAGTGATATTAGTCTATGAAGATCAAAGATGCCATTTAACTTATCAAAGCCATTGTGCCAGTATTGTACCAAGTCAGTGTGGTGAGGCAAGGCCATTGACAGACAGTATATAACTATGGGGAGAGGCTCACCATAGGCCAAGACAGGTGGAGAGAGCTGCCCAGGACTCTGGTAAGCCCCTCAACCTCCCTTGGTAGTAGCAGTGCTCCCCTCCCTGTGGACACAAAGACCATACTATTGTTAACATACAGTCACATGCTCAAGTAAGTCGACTGTGTAGTGGTACATTGGTTTGCAGGTTTCCACACACTGACTGAGGAGGACAGGGATGCTCATTTCACAGTCCCCTAAAAAAAACAATATGGAGTCCCCAGGAGTTGTGCTTTAAACAATTTCTAATTCTATTCTCTCTCTGTCTCTCTGTCTCTCTGTCTCTCTGTCTCTCCCTCCCTCCCTCCCTCCATTATACTGCCAGCAGTATGTACTATATGTGACCTACTTGTCCTCCACTCTACTCTATTCCTACTTTAGCTACGGCTCTGACAAAGCAGGGGTCTTCTGTGCAGGGAGCTTATACATAAATCCAACATTATGTTGCTCCACAGTGGGAACAGCGTGGCAGGAACAACACGGGGTGAGAATGCATTGGGCTGGCTAAGAATAAACCTGTTCCTAGAGCAGTGGATGCTAAAGTGTGGAAGAGGAGAACCACACACATGAGACCTCAACACAGAGGAAGAAGAGGGCATCCATTTACAACAATGCTCATTCTGAATAAAACATCTGTCCATCTCACAATCTTGCCTGCAACCAGCTGAGCCCCATCCTTCATTGGTGTGAAAGAGCTGGCCTACTCTAACACTTAA
Organism: Coregonus clupeaformis; assembly: GCF_020615455.1. Lineage (NCBI taxonomy): Eukaryota > Metazoa > Chordata > Actinopteri > Salmoniformes > Salmonidae > Coregonus > Coregonus clupeaformis. The sequence continues at coordinate 52,054,298 of NC_059221.1, read as the reverse complement.
AATGTTTAAAACAATCACTTTTAAAACAGCAGAGCAAATAAAACCATTGGCAGTAAAAACATCACCTTGGTTGGAGAACTCCCCAAACACTTCTTACACATGGTTAGAAAGACAATGAGAACATAGTAACAATTAACAAGACAATTAGCAGTTGGGGTGTGTGCAACCGGTAATCAGGACAGGCTTTGGAATGTTTGAATTGAATGGCAAATAAACAGAAATACAAAGACAAGCATATTAGGCTACTTGCTTTGACAGTTATACACTCAGTGGCCTGTTTATTAGGTACACCCATCTAGTACTGGGTCGGAGCCCCCTTTGCCCTCCAGAACAGCCTGATTTTTTTGGGGCATGGAAACGTTGCTCAATTGGTATCAAGGGACCTAACGTGTGCCAGGAAAACATTCCCCACACCATTACACCACCAGCACCAGCCTGTACCGTTGGCACCAGGGAGGATGGGGCCATGGACTCGTGCTGCTTACGGCAAATCCTGACTCTGCCATCAGCATGACGCAACAGGAACTGGGATTCGTCGGATCAGGCTATGTTTTTCCACTCCTCAATTGTCCATTGTTTGTGATCACGTGCCCACTGGAGCCGCTTCTTCTTGTTTTTAGCTGATAGTTGTGGAACCCGGTGTGGTCGTCTGCTGCAATAGCCCATCCGTGACAAGGACCTCGTGACGAGTTGTGCATTCCGAGATACCATTCTGCACACCACTGTTGTACTGCGCCATTATTTGCCTGTTCGTGACATGTCCGTTAGCTTGCACGATTCTTGCCATTCTCCTTCGACCTCTCATCAACGAGCTGTTTTCGCCCACAGGACTGACGCTGACTGGATGTTTGTCGCACCATTCTCTGTAAACCCTAGACACTGCCGTGCCTTAAAAGCCCAGGAGGCCGGACGTTTCTGAGATACCACTCAAAGTAGCTTAGGTCACTCGTTTTGCCCATTCTAACGATCAATTGAATAGTAACTGAATGCCTCGATGCCTGTCTGCCTGCTTTATATAGCAAACACGGCCACGCGACTCACTGTCTGTAGGAGCAAACCATTTTCATGAACGGGGTGGTGTATCTAAGTATAAGTCTGAGTATAAGTCTCTAGTCCAGGTGAAGGCCTCTCCTTCACAATTAGTCTCCTTCAAAATATTAGAAACACTTTCCCGTAATGACTCAACTAAAGTGGTCATTGAGCCACTACTGAGTATGAAATTGGGATAGCAGGAATACAATACCACTCTAATAAAAACAGAGATAGAGAGAGACACAGCAACCACAGTTGGCATAGAGTCAAGTGATCGGCCTGGTCTGGCTGGTCTGGCAGTGCGAGTATGTAGCTCCATCCCTGCAGGCGTACTGTACATCCTCCCACCCACACCACTGCTCTCTGAAGGAACCAACTGTCTGCAAACACAAACACAGAATTACTCTCTCTGATACCATCACCCATCCTGCCGTTGTATTCACTGGCCTTTTACTCTCATTTGTCCTTTTCCTTCTCCTCCCCTCTCTCTCTCTCTCTGTCTTCTTTCATTCTCCTCTCTGCCAAGAACTTAATGACACTGCAGAGCTGACTCGTTGCCATGGGAACAGGCTCCTGATTGGCTAGTGTGGGCAGAGGGGGAGTTGGGAATGAGAGTGGGTGTGGATGAAAGGGAGGCTCTTGCTGAGGCTGGGGGGCGAGGGGCAGTTAGTAACGTGTGTAGTACAATGAACCAAATAGAAAAAACACTACTTTTCCCCACTGGTTTTCTGGAGGCACTGACATTCCTGTAGTAGTCTACTAGCCACTCAATCACATAGTGCATTCCTGATTCTGAAGCACTCTTTCATTTTCACTTATCTTTCATGAGATTGTGGTCAACACTAATGTCATTCCATCTGATAAGGATGGGCGTATCTGATTTCAGTAAGACACAAAACAGATCTCTGTAGCCTACTGGACAATAACATACAATGTCTACAATATGTCTACAGTATGTCTACAGTATGTCTACAGTACGCAGAAAACACAGTAGCTTTATCAGAGGCATGGTTAGAACTTCTATTATAACTAGGGACATGTGTTTTGCGCAATCATGTGACATAGCAAGACTTTATCCTGTATTTTAAGCCAAAAATGAATTACACCAAAAATGAAAGCAATTGTCTGAGGATGGTGCTGGTCTGACATAAAAAGAAAATGGGACAGTTGGTTGAAAAAGCTTTAAATAACAGTTCAAATCCAGGCATATCATATGATTGTGCAAAATACAGGGCCCTAATTATAACATACAAACACACACACACACACACACACACACACACACACACACACACACCACTACCATAGACTGTGAGGGTTTGCCGTCTTGGTGAAAGTGGCGCTCCACATAGTCTGAGGACAGGAGGTGGCTGTAGAGAGAAAACACACAGAAACACCTCTGTTATTATGACAGACACCTCTCTCATAAACTATACCTCAAGCCAAGCTCCACACTATGTCTAAGACAACAAGGCATATCCTTTAGGTTTACGGTTTATCCTCTTTCTCTGTAGTCTGTTCTCTTTGTGAATAGATATGCAGCCTGTATGAATATGGTCCGTTCTTAATGTAATTCCATTTCAGTGTGCATGCATGAGGGCGTAGTGTAATGCATGGCTGTAGAGTACAGTATGTGGATGTGATTTATGACATTATCGTAGCTAGGCAGTAGCCAAAATAGAGTAGCGATGGTCTGTTGTGTTGACTACCTTACTGCACTGTAGGGGAGTTACAGTACATTAAGCACATGAATAATAAAGTCATGATAATCCAGGCCACTCTCTCTCTGTGTCCGTGTCCGTGTCCCCCCCCTTTCTGTCTCTCTCTCTAGTCTCTCTAGGGTGGTTAGCTGTACTGATGGAGCTCTCAGGGTCTCTGTGTCCCTAATGCTCCACTACACACTTGATCATGTGTCATAAGTGGTAGGAGCAAAGTGTATTTGCTAATGGTAGCGGTTAAGGAAATGCCAATGTTGATGACTGTGGCGATTAAGAAAATACGGACTGATGGAAATGGATGTGGCGAATACGTCGATCAAGATGATAAATCAAAATTGTGCACAAATCAAATCTACTCACTGGTTTAACTCCAGGTCCAGGGTGAAGGTGTGTCCAAAGGCTTCCACCTGGAAACAACTCTGGGCCAAATGGACTGGCTTAAATAGGGAGAACGAGAGATGAGGAGAGAGAGAGAGAGAGAGAGAGAGAGAGAGAGAGAGAGAGAGAGAGAGAGAGAGAGAGAGAGAGAGAGAGAGAGAGAGAGAGATACATTAAAGGAAGAACCACTTAAAAGTAAACCACTCTTATAGCAAGCAGTTCACCCATTTGGTGAGTCACAATGACAGCTATCAACCTTTAAGAAGTATAACAAACAAAAATACATACAAAGACATTTCTGCCAGCACAATACTGCATATGTATCGAAATCATTTTAGCAGCTAACATAGTTGGATTGATAAAGTGTCCATTGATTTGGCTGGACTGAATCCATTCCAACATGCATTACTAAAGCCATCCAGGAAGTGCATTTGTGTTCAGTGATAGAGATGCAAGGGCAGAGGGTTTCCAGGAAAGGAGAAAGCTTTAAATATCCATCTACATTAAGCTGGTGTGAAGCCAATGTGTCCCTACTGCCAGCTGCCAAAAAACTGAGAGGTAAGAAGGCAAGGAGGAGCTTTACTGGCTGCCAGAGATTTATAGCAGTCAAAACACAGTGTCCCCAAAAGCACAAACAGTGCCAGCGTTCAATCCCATGCCACAGTAATTCAGTCTGCAGGATACAGGCTGCAGTGAATCACTGGACTTTCACTGAGACAAGACTCCCATTCGGAAATCATTCCCTCCAATGATTCCACACAACTCAACTTCAGCTGGAGCAAGGAGAGGGTAGTTCTGCTGCTTGGCTCAAGGAAGGACTATAATGTGGTGTCATGGATATCAATCCAAGGAGTTTCATGTGAAGTAATCAAGACTGTTTAATTTGGTAAATCAATAGATCAATAGATTTGCTTGAATCCATCAGTATTTATCAGTCCTGAATCATAACATCCCTCGGGTTATTTAGGTGGTAACCAGCAACACCCCTGTCTGTAAGACCAAGGCATCTTAATACTGTTCTAACCCCAACGTCATTACTCAGTAACAACCAGTGATTGTAAATAACTAGCTGAAATGTGCACATGCTGTAGAAACAGATATATCTTCACTTCCAGTCCATTGATAAGGAAAGCCACTTGAAAAAACAGTAGGCTATACAACTTGGAATCAAAGTTAACCTATGGAATAGTTGATCAATCCATGAGTCAGAATGACAGCTAGGAATTGTGATGAGTGTGATAGAAGGAGTCAGGTGCAGGAGGGTATATCACCGAATACAGAGTTTATTCCGTCGTACACAATTGCGCTGGATAGTGACAACAGAAAACAGGCACAGGGGAAACCATCTACTCTGGCAATACAAGGTACGGGTAGCTCCACCGAGCTATACTACTCTCACAATAAACAATCACCCACAAGGACAAGGGGGCAGAGGGAACACTTATACACAGACTAATGAGGGGATTAGAACCAGGTGTGTGTGATTGACAAGACAAGACAAATGGAATGATGAGATATGGAGCGGCAGTGGCTAGTAGGCCGGTGACGACGAACACAGAAGCCTGCCCGAACAAGGAGGGGAGGCAGCCTCTGCGGAAGTCGTGACAGGAATATTCCATCTAAACTTGTTTAGAATTCTCTGTAAAAGAAATAAAGAAATTATGACTACAGAAAAAACAACTGAGGATAAAAATAAATTAAATGTAACCAACAGAATCCTCCTAATTAAGTAAAAATATCACTCTATACCAATAATAGCACTTCTCAAAAACAACTCCAAAAACAACAACAACACCTGGTTTTTGCACGATCTCCATCCAAATACCCATGAGCCTCTTTAAATATTTCAATCACATCACACGGTAGGTTAAACCAATCAGTGTAATCAGAGCGAGATTTATCTCCAGATGAGTGTAATGATTCTCTCAACCAACTCAACACTCAACCCACCAGAGGGGTATACTACAAAGAAGGATCAATAAGTTACCCAGCTAACTTTGATAAACAACCAGAAATAACTATTGATTTTTTGATTCATTAAGAAAGCTCAACTTAGAAATGTGTTTTTGGTTGTTGAGTCAATTACACCATGCCCATTTCAAGCTTATCCTTAAAAATATATATATATCAGAATATTTAGGCAAGTTAGCTGGCTAACTCATTGATCTCTGATGTCCCATTGAAGGATGTAGACCTACATAGAACCTCACCCTCCATCCCACGTACACCTTACTCTTCAGAGACAGAGAGAGGGTGTATGAAAAATAAAGAAAGAGAGGGGTTGGAGGGTGAGGTAGAGTGTAGGTCTGAGAGAGAGAGAGAGTAAGAGATAGAATAAAAAGAAAGTGGGTGATTTTGTACCAGTGGAGTTTTTGGCCCAAGTAGCACTTATCACACAGGCCTGTTGAATCATTGATGGGGACATACTTCAACACACCATTGAATAATAGAGGAATGGAGGAGAGAGGAGCTCTCCATGAGAGATCTGAATATTTCCCCACACAGAGCCTTTTATCATGAGGAGATGAGGCCAAGCAGCTAAAATCACATTCACACAACAGGCTTCTGTTTCAGATCTCTTTCAGATACTCTTGTCTCTGGTGGACTGTAATTATGAATCTGTGGCATGGGGTGGCATAGTGGGGGAGTACAGTAGGTCAGAAGGTTTTGGGTTCAAGTCCCAGATATTGTGCCCCAACATAGGGTGTAATGCCCGATGGTTACAGTTAAATATATATACTAAACAAAAAATATAAACGCAACATAGAACAATTTTAAAGATATTACTGAGTTACAGTTCATATAAGGAAACCAGTCAGTTGAAATAAATAAATTAGGCCCTAATCTATGGCTTTCACATGACTGGGAATACAGATATGCATATGTTGGTCACAGATACCTTTACAAAAAGGTAGAGGCGTAGATCAGAAAACCAGCCAATATCTGGTGTGACCACCATTTGCCTCATGCAGCGTAACACATCTCCTTAGCATAGAGTTGATCAGGCTGTTGATTGTAGCCTGTGGAATGTTGTCCCACTCCTCTTCAACGGCTGTGTGAAGCTGCTGGATATTGGCGGGAACTGGAACACACTGTCATACTCATTGATCCAGACTCCAGAGCATCCCAAACATGCTCAATGGGCGACATGTTTGGTGAGTATGCAGGCCATGAAAGAACTGGGACATTTTCAGCTTCCAGGAATTGTGTACAGATCCTTGCGACATGGGGCCATGCATTATCCTGCTGAAGCGGATGAATGTCACGACAATGGGCATCAGGATCTCGTCACGGTATCTCTGTGCATTCAAATTGCCATTGATAAAATGCAATTGTGTTCGTTGCCCGTAGCTTATGCCTGCCCATAACCCCACCACCACCATGGTGCACTCTGTTCACAACGTTGACATCAGCAAACCACTCGCCCACACAGCGCCATACTGCGGTTGTGAAGCCGGTTGGACGTACTTCCGAATTCTCTAAAAACGACGTTGGAGGTGGCTTATGGTAGAGAAATTAACATTAAATTCTCTGGCAACAGCTCTGGTGGACATTCCTGCAGTCAGCATGCTAATTGCACGCTCCCTCCAAATTTGAGACATCTGTGGCATTGTGTTGTGTGACAAAACCGCACATTTTAGAGTGGCCTTTTATTGTTCCCAGCACAAGGTGTACCTGTGTAATGATCATGCTGTTTAATCAGCTTCATGATATGCCACATCTGTCAAGTGGATGGATTAACTTGGCAATGGAGAAATGCTCACTAACAGGGATGTAAACAAATTTGTGCACCAAATTTGAGAGTATGGAACATTTCTGGGATCTTCTATTTCAACTCATGAAACATGGGACCAACACTTATGTTGCATTTACTTTTTTGTTCAGTGTATATATATATATATAGTTGCCTATGTATATATAGCAGTTGCTGTTTTGCAAGACCAGAAAGGACTTGGTGGTTATTCTCTGATGCTGGTTAAAGGGCAAACTTAGTGGCCTTAGAGGTTGCAGCAAACCACCTCCCTTCGCTGTCATTCAGTGAGGGCAGAGCATGCGGCACAGAGTACTGCATTGCTCTTGACCAACTGGCAGAGGTGCCCCAGACATACAGCAGGAGAGAGCCAGTGGGTCTTACATCAGTTAGTCACACCCAAACCAGGTTTCTGACTAAGAATGGCTTTATCCCTCAGTGCGGACACAAGCTAGCTGAAGACACCTGGAGGTTCAGAGTAAGAAAAGCACACCTGCCAGTCACAGAGTGGAAGTTAGGGCAATATGGGACTGACGATAGGCTTGTACAGTTTGGGATGGATCTCATGAAAACTTAGTAAACAAGAGACAGGCCAAAACAGGCAAGAAAGGGTTCGCACAAGTAATTTGGTTGGGGAGAAACCATTATAGTTTCAACAATGAACTGGGAGTTTAATACAAGAGAGGGAATGCAAGAGAGGGAAAGGAAACGAATAAATAACACTCCAATAAAAACAGGTTGCCACACCCACTTCTCCATTATAGACAGAGGTCTATACTTACCGAGGTGCCTCCCGTGGTATTCTTCACGCGGGTATCCAAATAGCCGTGGGACATTTCTTCCTCCGACTCCATCTGCTGCACCAGCCGCTTTGGATAGGTGACTTCGGGCGCAATGTCGCTGCTGTCTCCACGCTCCTCTGGCGAGAACCAGTCCCACAAACTCGCATCCCGAACCAAAGTCGACCTGCCCCCGCCTGTAACGCGGGAGACCGGGTATAACATGAGGGGTTTGAGTCGACCTGATAACTGCCAACTTTAAACCACACAAAGATTATCACACAGAAAAACGATAATTATTGTTTTAAAAAATGATATTTGACATAAATAGGCTGATATGGCAACGCGTCAGGCGCTGGTTCTATGCGCGAGCCCTGGATTTAGGCGCGATAGCGCTGCGGTGAAAATGTGTTGATGCAGCAAATCTACCGCATCCGTAGAACTAAAGGGAGAGGGATCTTAAAAACACTATGTTCTTGGCACAGAGGCAACTATCTCCAGCTGCGCGCTACCATCACACACACTATTGTAGACTAGTCTACAGAGGAAGAAGTGATTGCAGATGCAAAAATTGGGGATAGCCTACATTGGGCAGGGGTAAACTTGGAAATGAAAAGGGTGCTTCCCCTCTCTCCCGTCATCCCTCTTACCTGACACCGCAAGCCTCTCGCCCACTGCAGCAAAGACCAAGCACCACACCGCCAGCATGATGTTCACATATTCCCCCGAATTAACATCGAGTGCGTTACAATGTAACAGGCGCAGACAAAAAGAAAACCGACGCTCAAACGATTATGGCGAGAGAAAAAAACACCGAGTGAATCTGGTTGACAGCTGATGCTCGTCCCCTCATCTCCCCGTTCAGCTCGTAGCCTACAGTCTCACCGATATCAGGCAATGTAATTAAATAGCCTATCACTAAATGAAGAAACAAATAGGCCTAATAGCCTATGCCAGAGCCGATCAATATTGGAATTGACAAATTAGCCTATATTATGTAGAATAGGTCAAATGTGGATATTTGAGTGCACGTATGCATAAATCCTACAGGATTGTGCGTGTGTAGCTATATGTATGCATGAGTGTATGCGAATCTGCGGTATGTGGAAATGGTAGATAGAAAATGAAGAGAATTGCGTTGGGTCTGCGGTGATGAGGACACGTGGGACCATAGTACCCTCCCCTCATTCTATCTCCAAGCGTCCTCCCGTTGCCATGCAGTTCTCTAGTGGCACAATAGATGATGCGACAACCTGGGTACCAAGGTGCCAATTGAGGTAAACATAGTAGGGTTCTGTGTGTTCATTCATTTTCTATCAGGACATGAATGGCAAGAGTCAATACGAGTAATTCATGAAGATCCTGAACAGATAGGTCCATGGATGGATGAGGTGGGAAAAACGTTATTCAGAGAAAACACAATAGTCTGCATTGTCCTATAGAAATTGACTTGCATTGTCCAGGGGCCCACAAATTGGTTAGTATTGTGGTGCAGCTAAACTCACTAACAGAATGTATTGTAATGAACAAAATGGAGATCCACACAACCATTGAAAAGTGGTATCCAACAGCATGACATGGTGCACCCATTGTGCCCAGATGTGTGTATGGTAAATACAGATTCCAGTCTCCCTCTCTATCTCCAACTGTCCACTACCATGAGGAGACACAGAAGCTGCAGGCCCACGTCGGGAAATGAGACAGTGGAGAGTGTGGAGCGATGACAAGCTATTGTTGGAAGAAGTGGGCTTGACTAGCAGGCTGTGTGTGTGTGTGTGTGTGTGTGTGTGTGTTGGAGCTGATAAAAAGTGTCCTGAGGCGACTCCCTGTACGCTGGATGTCTTAGATGATCATACACATAGCTGAATGTGCAGACCGAGAGCTATTGTTGTGCACAAAATAATAATCATGCCTCAATGTGCCATTTCATTAAAGGAGAATTTGGCTTTTTTACATTTTTACATTTTACATTTTTACATTTTTAGTCATTTAGCAGACGCTCTTATCCAGAGCGACTTACAGTTAGTGAGTGCATACATTTTCATACTACATTTTTTACAACCAAATACATTTTTTTGAAGTAAATGACATGTTATAGAAGAATACTTTAACTATTTGCACATAATATGACTTTGAAATGTCTTTATTCTTTTGGAACTTTTGTGTGTGTAATGTTTACTGTTCATTTTTTGTTCATTATCTATTTCAGTTGCTGTATGTAAACATATGTTTCCCATGCCAATAGAGCCCTTAAATTGAAAATTGAATTGAGAGAAAGAGAGAGACCGAGAGAGAGAGAGAGAGAGAGAGAGAGAGAGAGAGTGGAGATTGTGCACTATACCAGCAGTCTTTGGCCCATGCAGAGAGGGCATTAGCTTACTATCACAGCCAGTGTTATGCTCTGTCAGCCCACATTTCCACTCCACTGATGACCACAAAAACAAAGTTATGAGTTCAGTTTCATACTTATAAAAATGTATAGCTCTACAATTTTAACAGGGGCCACACCTCTGTGTCCCCTGTTGCTATGTCTCTACTTTTCTATCAGTCTATCATACATTAAAGGGATACTGCAGGATTTTGGAACTTCAGGATTTTGGCAATGAGGCCATTTGTCTACTCCTCCAGAGTCAGATGAACTCATGGATACCATTTTTATGTCTCTGTGTCCAGTATGAAGGAAGTTAGAGGTAGTTTCGCGAGCCAATGCTTACTAGCATTAGCGCAATGACAGGAAGTCTATGGGTATCTGCTAGCATGCGCTAGCACTAGTTAGCAACTTCCTTTAAACTGCAAGCAGAGACAAACTCATTGCCAAAATCCTGAAGTATCCCTTTAACTACTTCAACATAACTGGCTTCTGTGATGAGCTGGTAGAGCACGGTGCTTGTAACGCCAGGGTAGTGGGTTCGATCCCCGGGACCACCCATACACAAAAAATGTATGCACGCATGACTGTAAGTCGCTTTGGATAAAAGTGTCTGCTAAATGGCATATTATTTTTTATATTATTATGAGGTGAGTTGAGTTTACAGCAGGATATCATTACAAGTCAGTGTTTATTGGCCACAGAAAGGTATCAACATTGATATGTCTAAGTAATGACACCACATTGATAAAGTTAATTAACTATTATAAACCATGTAGTTTGTGTCCTGGATGCTGATTGGCTGAAACAACATTCCAGTCGTGTGTATTTTAGACAATATTCCGCAGGTATGACGCAAGCATACTTGTTTACTGTTCTATTTATGTTGGTAACTGGTTTATAATAGCAATAAGGCACCTCAGGGGTTTGTGGGCTAAAAATGAGAACTCTATCATGAATATCTTGTCCTCAGCCACCCAGGTCAAGGGCCACCCAGACCATCCTTCTGGTTCAGGGGCGCCCATATACCTGGTGTGCACTAAGGCCATGACAGAGATGCACTTGCCAACTTCGTGTCCTGCCTAATGCTGCATTCATATTCATAACCAAGTGGGAAGTTGGTAATTTCCAGTTGTGAAGTAGTAAATACCAGTTGGATGCATGTGCTTTGAACTCGTTGAGAAACACCGATTAGCTAATGGCAAACAAGCTGCGTCAACCATAAACAAAAATTACAGCTATCATGCTCACAAATTATAGTGTTCAAAAACCATAATTAATAGATTGCTTTTTATAAATAATGTTTTGTTGCATTTAATTCATAGGGTAATATTGTCCCCTTAATCATATCACAATCAACTTCTACCAGTTGAATGTAGACACAAATATAAGACAATTTTCTATTACACATTTAAGGAAATACTTGATTAAAATATGCAAATAAGGTGATATCTCATTAAATATGTACATACCTAAATATTTTGGTTTAATTTTGTTAAGACACTCCAGGACTGGACTTTACCACAGCAGATTGTGGATAAATACTTTTTGAAACTTTCTATCTGTGAAATACTAAAGATATGCACATAAAATGCATTTTTTGTGTATTTTTCCAAATAAAATTGTATTTACTATAAACAATTTACAACATATCAACAATTTCCTCGGGGCAAGTCTGGAGAATATATCTAAGGATAACCACAAAAAAATGTATGAATGCAGATGCTTCTGAAGCTGAGGAAAATGAGTTGGCATGTGGGAAGAGTCTGACTTTCTGGAAATGTCAGTTAAAGACAAGTACACTGAATTTAGACTACCAAATGTCAAACGTCTATTTAGACCTAATCACCATCTCTTCAAAGTTACTAAATATAGTCCAGTTTGTAACACTCTCTATGAAATGGGATTTAAATTATGTGTAATTTAATGTAGTGAGATTTGAAATTATTAAGGTATATCCATTTTAAAGTGGTTAAAATTCATTAAAATGTTGAGGGACCAAAATAATGTTACTGGATCAAAATACCATCAAATCTCAAAATTGATAAGTAGATGCAAAAATGTCATTTCAGCCTGTGGTGCCTGGCCTTAACTGCCGAAAATGATGTTATTGAGGGCATTTCCTTAGTGGGTTACGTCAGAATTCAGCATGTGGGAGAAGTCGGAGCTCAGGGATGATAGACGTTTCCCACTAGTAATTACCAGTTGGAGGGGCGTTCAAGAGGATTTTTCCCAGTAGTATGTGGTAAATACCATCAATGAATGAAGGTTATGAACACAGCATAAGAACAGCCCCTAGCTGTGGTATATTTAAGCAAAAAGGCCTGAGGAGGTGTGGTATATGGTGGCCAATATACCATGGCTAAGGGCTGCACAACGCAACGTGGAGTACCTGGATACAGCCCTTAGCCATATATTGGCGATATACCACAAACCCTGAGGTGCCTTTTTTTTACCCCCTTTTTCTCTACAATTTCGTGATTACGATCTTGTCTCATCGCTGTAACTCCCCAACGGGCTTAGGAGAGGCGAAGGTTGAGTCATGCGTCCTCCGAAACATGACCCACCAAGCCGCGCTTCTTAACACCCGCTCGCTTAACCCGGAAGCCAGCTGCACCAATGTGTCAGAGGAAACACTGTTCAACTGGCGACCGAGGTCAGCCTGCAGGCGCCCGGCCTGCCACAAGGAGTCGCTAGAGCGCGATGAGCCAAGTAAAGCCCCGCCTGGCCAAACCCTCCCCTAACCCAGACAACGCTGGGCCAATTGTGCGCCGCCCTATGGGACTCCTGGTCACGGCCGGGGTGCCTTATTTCTATTATAAATTGGTTACCAACATAATAAGAACAGTAAACAAGTAATTTTGCGTACAGAACTAATCCAGAGCTGACTGTAGTAGGCTAGTAGAGGCTCCTAAATCATGGGTGATGTGTTCTGTCTGGGAATCCTTGGGATTAGGAATAATAGCTTCGTATAATCAAGGAATTAATCAACTCTTGCAACAAATGCTACATCCCTATCTCTCTCTCAAATCTGATTGTAGTAAGATATGCTACCCTCTGCTGTAAGAATACAGTAGTTGCATCGCAGCTTGTTGAATACATGATGAACATTTGGGATCTGTTGATTGCAACAACAAAAAAATATATAATACATGTTTTTATGTTCTGGAATGTTCAATTGAACGGAAACGGTGCTGTACTGAACGACCAGTTGAAAAACGGGGAGGGGTTATGGGCTGTCAGCATGGCCACTGGCCTTTAAAGACGCCACTCCTTGCTTCAAGCCACACCCACCAAACGGGAGCAAACGTATCTCAAAGTCTGTTCAAGAACATTTTGGGGAATCGTGTCATTCAGTGCAAACCGTTCCGCAACGTAGCAAACGTTCAAGCGAACTGAATGCACCTCAGGCATTGTGATATCTGACATGTCTGCAATCAGTCAGCCTGGAACCAGGCCATTCACTGCACACACTGACACCTGAATTTAGCAATTAATTCGGCACAGGTGCTACCTGGGTCAATTAACCTCAGTGCCCTCTCAGAGGCTACAAGAGCAGTTGGCGTGCGGTGCAGTGTCCTTTTGATTGATAGTCTGCAACCGAATAGACTGTTTTCAGGAGACAATGAACGGGGTACCCCACAAACAGGACTCGGGTCATCGACAACAGCTCTTCAACTGCAACCATGCTGATTGTAGGGCAACGTTCACACGAGAGTGGCGTTTGAAAGAGCACGAGACCGTGCACACTGGAGCGGTAAATATGATCTGGGGACATGACTGATATTTGAGTGATATTCGAATTCAATTATGGTTCCATGTGGCTGTAACCTCATTCTCGGGCTAATTGAGTTCATGTGAAAAATGTGCGGTAGTGCGTCGACTAATTCTGCCATAAATGTGGCGCGATAGTTCGAATGGCAAAGTTAATTCTGACGTTTGAGCCTCTTATGACTGGAGTCAAACATTACGATTGTGTATCATTTATAACGCTTTGTTTCTCAGCAACCTTTTCAATGTAAAGTGGCTGATTGTGGCCGTGTTTTCTCACGGAATTCTCACCTGCGCCGACACGCACTTGGCCACACCGGGGTGAAAAAATTCAGGTAGGTTAATTTCAGTTGACGTTTCATTGCATACCCATGGGTTAGGCTATAGTTTGAAAAACTTAACTAACACGGGTTTTTTTCACCAAACAGATGTACCTTTGTGAGTTGCACAAAGACTTTCTTCAACGCGGACAAGTTGAAGCGACACGTCCATTATGCCCACGGAGAAAAGGACACGTACTTTAAGGTTATAGTCCACTAGATGGCGCCAGATAACCACGTTGCAATTTGGACATTGCCCACTTTCTGCATCCTCTCTAGTTCTTTTTAATCGGATCCCCTTGGCCCTGTCATGTGTACTTTATGAAATGGGTTCTTGCATTTAATTTGTAAGAAACCATTTCCCTTTATTTACCGTCATCTTAATGTGCTGAATTATTTTTACTTGCTTAATTGTCCCCATGTGCAGTGCAATTTCCCACATTGCTCATTGACATTCAAGAAACGGAGGGTGTATAAATTACATTTGAAGGAGCATGGAATATCTTCTAATTTCAAGTAAGTCACAATCTTTAAATGGGCCTGTAGTCCTTACTTCCTTTGAATACTGCACAAGGACTAAGCTGATGCGCAATCTGATGAAGTATACTCTCTATTTAAACTGCAAGTGTATGCATGTCTCAGTAGATTAATGGCTAAATTATTCTGTCCCTGGTTTTCTCAGATGTTCAAAGAGAGGATGTGGAGTCACGTTTGACACCCATGTTGCTCGCAAAGCCCATGAGAAGAAACATGCAGGTTTGTCCCTTTTTGACTGTCGGCTTTCTATTGCTGTACTGTCTTGTATAAATTCAAAGAAATCTCGCAATCATTTTGTATTACAACTATCAAAGGGGTGGTAGTAGTAGTTCATTTTACTCTTAATTTAAAACTGCCCGTACATATCTCTCCCACTCTGCAGGGTACCGCTGCTCACAGCCTGAATGCAATCATTTTGAGCAAACCTGGGGGAAAATGCACAAGCACATGGCTAAACACCCGGGTAAGCACCACCAAACACCCTTAACTGGAGCTGTTACTGAATGTGATGAGATGAAAATTACTAATTATTGTACAAGTCAGGGCCAACTTACCTTTCCTCTCAAAGGAAAACACTGTTCGGATGTCATTGTTTTCACATTTAGGGTGATTCTGGTTTTTCGTCATCAGTCTTCTACCACTTCTGTAAATATCCTGCCTTGTACCCTGCTAGTTGTAGTGTGACTGTTTGAGAAATGGCTTATGAGTTAGCTGATTAGTAATGCAATTAAGGGAAAGCTTATTTTATTGGACCTTTTTTAGTTTCAAGAAACATCCATACCCTTTACTCTGCTGCCTGCTCATACCATCTGATTTGGCTAATGGACAACTTGTTGGGCAGGAATCCAGTAGTAACATTTGCCTCTCCTGTCCCTGCAGCCACATTCACCTGTAAGCTGTGCCAGAAGGTGTTTAAGCATGTGGACTCTCTGCGTAGACACAAGCGGACCCATGCCCTGCAGAAGCCTGTCCTGCTGTGCCCCAGCAGCGGCTGCAAGGCCTACTTCTCCACTACCTTCAACCTGCAGCACCACATCCGCAAGACCCACCTGCAGCTCCTCAAGTACCATTGTTACTTCCCTGACTGCCCCAGGACCTTTGCCATGCGGGTATGCACTGTACCCCTTGTGGTCCTGTGTTCAGTAGGAGTAAGAATGGTGATCTGGGGGGCTGAGCTGATTGGTGTCAAACTTTTGCCTGAGCTAACACACCAGACTCCAATAATAGACTAATCATGATCTTCAGTTTAGAATGCAATTAGTTAATCAGCTGTTTGCTAGGATGGGGGAAAAGTGACGCCACTCTGGCCCCTGAGGACTGGAGTTGCCCATCCCTGATTTAGGCAGTCTAGTTTTATCTGTTGAACACACTTGTAGCATTCTGCCCTAAGCTGCCACAGAACTCTCCTCTTCAGGCTGCTCTTTCTGACGTCCATTTGTCAGATGTCTTACTAAGAGCACGCGTCCTTAACGGTCTAGTCTTCTACACGGTGGTGACGACATGCAGTTGGGTTTCAATCACTGCATGCAAAGCAGCCTCATGAATTTCTAAGCAGTCACTGAATGTCTTGTCATTGAACTACTAGTGGCTGATTCTTCCATCACCTCCCTGTGGACAGAATGGAATTTGAATTCCAAGATAAACATTTGTCCATGTTGTGGACGGAGATGTTTGCCATTGTGGCACTGGTACAGTATAAAGGTTTAGAATAGACGGATGTTCATACTTTGCTGGTGTCATAATGTTTGTACGCCATCGTTGTCATGACTAACATCTCTGTTCAATCTCACAGGAGAGCCTGAGCCGACACCTGGCTCACCACGACCCAGAGGCCAGCCCTGAGAAGGTAAGCATGGTTTTATAGTCAGTCTATCCCCTGTGGGTAAGATGACGTGGGCTTGAGCCAACAGTGGGGCTACTGTTTGGTGTGCCAAGTGTCTAGCTCTGGCCAGGTGACCATTGATCTGTATGTGTACCCTGAACCATGTCTTTGAACCAGTTGAAAGCAGAGTCCCTTAGATGTCTGGCAGAGTTAAGGGAATCTATAGCAGCTTTGGGCATTATGGGGCTCAAGGGAGCGGTGGCGTTTACTCACACAATGTCGGTCTTGTCTCAATTTGTCCAGCTCTGGAGCTCCTAACTGAAGTCCTAATACACAGGCTTCCTGTCTAGTGGGCAGGTTTAAAGTTAATGACCCTTCTGAACAGTTGTGGTGAATTGTTCCACTAGACATTTTATACCTCAACTCAATTTTCCTTTGTCGCATCGTGTTTTTCTCTCTGTAGCAGAAGCGCAAGCGGAACAAGAAGGCCTGGCAGAAGCGTTTGGAAGGCCACCACCAGCTGCCCTTGGTGGAGGATGACCTGCGGCGCCTCTTCGCCTTGCGCATGAGGGTGTCACGACGGGCCAAGGTGGAGGCTAACCTCTCTGGCCTCTTCAACGAGCGCAAGATCCCCCACTTTGTGGACTCGGAAGTCAACCTGCGTGACCTCTTCAGCATCAAGCCCCCTCACTCCCCCCGCCCTGCAGAGCAAGGCCCTATGGAGGTCACCCAGCCAGAGGTCACTGTGATCAAGGGTTAAAGGTCAAATCAAAGGATCAACTTGTAGCCTGAAGATGCCATACAAAGTATAGATGTCTGACAGTACCATATTGAAGTAGTTGTAAATACTAGTAAAGTACCATTGCTCTTTTAGTTGATCTAAACCATTTGAGTTTTTGAATAATTTAATATTTTTTTATGGTACAGCTAAAACTATTGGTCTTATTGATTTCCTGTATAAAAGCACTTACGTTTTGTTTATCTGCCTGACCAGAGCTGACCCAATAAAATATTCATTTGAAGGCAAGTCATTGGTTCTCGTAATGTTTAGGGCAGGGGATGATGGGACTGTGCCACCTAGTTTCTCTCCAACTAAATCAGTGATAACCTGTCAGGGTGATCAATTACACTGCATCAGTCCTTAGTGTAAACACTGGAGTTGAGTCCTGTCTCTATAGATCAGAGAGGTAATGACTCGTTGCATTTTAATGTTGCCAAGGAATGCAACCTCAACCAGTCAAGAACAGCAGAAGCCATTTTGTGTAATGTCAAAGTTTACAGACCTAATGCCATAACAGGTGTGCAGGTTGACTCGCATTGAAGTTAACTTTCCTTTGAGCAGCCATTAAATATGAACAAAAGAGCTGACCTACGAGTAACTAGTCCCCCACCTTTGATTTTTCAAAGCACAGGGCTCTGCTCGGGCACCAGGTCCATGTCCCTAGATGACTCCTTTAATCCAAACCCCCAGGAGAGGGTAGAGGGGGGAAAGCCGAGAATTATGGAAACATAAAATCGTCAGCTTTACAATTGATGTGCCTCTTGAAAGACTGCAGATTAATTGAACTGTTAAGTCTGACCAGTGACAGATTGTATTAGACATTTCTTCCATCAATCTCTGCCACTTAAACTGAATTGCTGTAATATGGCTAGCGTTTGTGTTTCTTCCATCAGAACCCCCTCTGACCACTTCAGCTGACTGTTAATGACCAGTCTCTGCTGTAGTATTGCTTCCAACAGAGCGCTCTCCCTGTCATGATTAAAGCACATAGTATGTTTCCACCTGAACTTGTCCAATAAAGCTACAGTGCCTTGCAAAAGTATTCATCCCCCTTGGCGTTTTTCCTATTTTGTTGCATTACAACTTGTAATTTAAATGGATTTTTATTTGGATTTCATGTAATGGACATACACAAAATAGTCCAAATTGGTGAAGTGACATGAAAAAAAATTACGTGTTTCAAGAAATTCTTAAATAATGGAAAACTGATGTGTGCATATGTATTCACGCCCTCTGCTACGAAGCCCATAAATAAGATCTGGTGCAACCAATTACCTTCAGAAGTCACGTAATTAGTTAGATTGCACACAGGTGCACTTTATTTAAGTGTCACATGATCTCAGTATATATACAATCGTTGTCAAAAGTTGAGAATGACGCAAGTATTGGTCTTCACAAAGTTTGTTGCTTCAGTGTTTTTAGATATTTTTGTCAGATGTTACTATGGTATACTGAAGTATAATTACAAGTATTCCATAAGTGTCAAAGGCTTTTATTGACAATTACATTACGTTTATGCAAAGAGTCAATATTTGCAGTGTTGACCCTTTTTCAAGACCTCTGCAATCCACCCTGGCATGCTGTCAATTAACTTCTGGGCCACATCCTGACTGATGGCAGCCCATTCTTGCATAATCAATGCTTGGAGTTTGTCCACCCGCCTCTTGAGGATTGACCACAAATTCTCACTGGGATTAAAGTCAGGGGAGTTTCAGGGCCATGGACCCAAAATTTTGATGTTTTGTTCCCCGAGCCACTTAGTTATCACTTTTGCCTTATGGTAAGGTGCTCCATCATGCTGGAAAAGGCATTGTTCGTCACCAAACTGTTCTTGGATGGTTGGGAGAAGTTGCTCTCTGAGGATGTGTTGGTACCATTCTTTATTCATGGCTGTGTTCTTAGGCAAAATTGTGAGTGAGCCCACTCCCTTGGCTGAGAAGCAACCCCACACATGAATGGTCTCAGGATGCTTTACTGTTGGCATGACACAGGACTGATGGTAGCGCTCACCTTGTCTTTTCCGGACAAGCTTTTTTCTGGATGCCCCAAACAATCGGAAAGGGGATTCATCAGAGAAAATGACTACCCCAGTCCTCAGCAGTCCAATCCCTGTACCTTTTTCAGAATATCAGTCTGTCCCTGATGTTTTTCCTGGAGAGAAGTGGCTTCCTCGCTGCCCTTCTTGACACCAGGCCATCCTCCAAAAGTATTTGCCTCACTGTGCGTACAGATGCACTCACACCTGCCTGCTGCCATTCCTGAGCAAGCTCTGCACTGGTGGTGCCCCGATCCCGCAGCTGAATCAACTTTAGGAGACAGTCCTGGTGCTTGCTGGACTTTCTTGGGCTCCCTGAAGCCTTCACAACAATTGAACCTCTCTCCTTGAAGTTCTTGATGATCCGATAAATGGTTGATTTAGGTGCAAGCTTACTAGCAGCAATATCCTTGCCTGTGAAGCCTTTTTTGTGCAAAGCAAAGATGATGGCACGTGTTTCCTTGCAGGTCACTATGGTTAACAGAGGAAGAACAATGATTTCAAGCACCACCTTCCTTTTAAAGCTTCAAGTATGTTATTCTAACTCAATCAGCATGACAGAGTGATCTCCAGCCTTGTCCTCGTCAACACTCTCACCTGCGTTGACCACGACTGTACACCTGTTCTGAAAGGCCCCAGAGTCTGCAACACCACTAAGCAAGGGGCACCACCAAGCAAGCGGCACCAAGGAGCTCTCCAAACAGGTCAGGGTTGGATTATAAAAAAATATAAGACTTCGAACATCCCACGGAGCACTATTAAATCCATTATTAAAAATGAAAAGAATATGGCACCACAACAAACCTGCCAAGAGCGGGCCGCCCACCCAAACTCACAGACCAGGCAAGGAGGGCATTAATCAGAGAGGCTACAAAGATACCAAAGATAACCCTGAAGGAGCTGCAAAGCTTCACAGAGGAGATTGGAGTATCTGTCCATAGGACCACTTTAAGCCGTACGCTCCACAGAGCTGGGCTTTATGGAAGAGTGGCCAGAAAAAAGCCATTGCTTGAAGAAAAAAATAAGCAAACATGTTTGGTGTTCGCCAAAAGGCATGTGGGAGACTCCCCAAACATATGGAAGAAGGTACTCTGGTCAGATGAGACTAAAATTGAGTTTTTTGGCCATCAAGGAAAACGCTATGTCTGGCGCAAACCCAACACCTCTCATCACCCCGAGAACACCATCCCCACAGTGAAGCATGGTGGTGGCAGCATCATGCTGTGGTGATGTTTTTCATCGGCAGGGACTGGGAAACTGGTCAGAATTGAAGCAATGATGGATGGCGCTAAATACAGGGAAATTCTTGAGGGAAACCTGTTTCAGTCTTCCAGAGATTTCAGACTGGGACAGAGGTTCACCTTCCAGCAGGACAATGACCCTAAGCATACTGCTAAAGCAACACTCTAGTGGTTTAAGCGGCCTAGTCAAAGCCCAGACCTCAATCCAATTGAGAATCTGTGGTATTTACATTTTAGTCATTTAGCAGACGCTCTTATCCAGAGTGACATACAGTTAGTGAGTGCATACATTTTCATACTGGCCCCCCGTGGGAAACGAACCCACAACCCTGGTGTTGCAAGCGCCATGCTCTACCAACTGAGCTACAGGGGACTATGACTTAAAGATTGCTGTACACCAGCGGAACCCATCAAACTTGAAGGAGCTGGAGCAGTTTTGCCTTGAAGAATGGGCAAAAATCCCAGTGGCTAGATGTGCCAAGCTTATAGAGACATACCCCAAGAGACTTGCAGCTTTAATTGCTGCAAAAGGTGGCTCTACAAAGTATTGGGGGAGGTGGGAGGGGGGTTGAATAGTTATGTATGCTCAAGTTCTGTTTTTTTGTCTTATTTCTTGTTTCACTATAACACATATTTTGCATCTTCAAAGTGGTAGGCGTGTTGTGGAATTTTAATTCCAGGTTGTAAGGCAACAAAATAGCAAAAATGCCAAGGGGGGTGAATACTTTCGCAAGCCACTGAACAAAAATATGAAGGCAACAATTTCAAAGATCTTACAGTTCATATATGGAAATCTGTCAATTTAAATAACTTAATTAGGCCCTAATCTATAGATTTCAAATAACTGGGAATACAGATATGCATCTTCACAGAGCTTAGAAAAAAAATATTGTCACTATCTCTGCATTCAAATTGCTATCGATAAAATGCAATTGTGTTGTCTGTATTTTATGCCTGCACATACCAGTGGAGGCTGCTGAGGGGAGGACAGCTCATAATGGCTGGACGGAGTGAATGGAATGGCATCAAACACATGGAAACCATGTGTTTGATACCAATCCACTCCAGCCATTACCACGAGCCCATCCTCTCCAATTAAGGTGCCACCAACCTCCTGTGGCCCATACCATAACCCCACCACTACCATGGGGCACTGTTCACAACATTGACATCAGCAAACAGCAAACCGCTCTGGCAACAGCTCTGGTGAGCATTTCTGCAGTCAGCTTGCCAATTGCACACTCCCTCAACATGAGACATCTGTGGCATTGTGTTGTGTTATAGAACTGCACATTTTAGAGTGGCCTTTTATTGTTCCAGCACAAGGTGCACCTGTGTAATGATCATGTTGTTTAAGCAGCTTCTTGATATGCAACACCTGTCTGTCAGCGTCTGGGTGAAGTGGTGAAATGGAATCAGGCACAGGACACAGAACTGAGAAAATGAATGGATTTACTTAACAAAAGTCAACCATAACAAACCCTCCACGCAGGGAAGAGCAGAACGACAGCTCATCAAACGACGTAAGACAACGGACAATCACGCACAAACTCAGGAGGGAAAACAGAGGTAATTATAGGGACACAAATAAGCATAATGGGTAACAGGTGTGATTAATAAAGACAAGACTAGTGTAACACAGAAACATTGATCGGTGGCAGCTAGTACTCCGGTGACAACGAACGCCGAAGCCTGCCCGAGCAAGGAAGAGGGGCAGCCTCGGCTGTATTCGTGACACTGTCAGGTGGATGAATTATCTTGGCAAGGTAGAAATGCTCACTAACAGGGATCTAAACAAATTTGTGCACAAAATTTGAGGGAAAGAAGCTTTTTGTGCTTTTGGAAAATCTCAGGGATCTTTTATTTCAGCTCATGTAACATCGGACCAACACTTAACATGTTTTGTTTATATTTTTGTCCAGTGTAATTTTCATTTTAAATTTTGTACCCATTGAACAATTTAGGGCTCTATTCAATCCGCATCGCGGAAGTTCAGTTTTACAGCAATATTTAAATTTAAATAAGGCGGAGACTGCATTCATGGTAAACGCTGTATATGTCGGCTCAATCGGAAATTACCTACATTTCTATCGCGGAATCTTTAACGCTTTACAGATTGAATAGAGCCCTTAACAGTTTGAATCACTTTTTACCCTACCAACTCACCAGTTATAGAAAATGGACTGAGTGCAGAAAGACTAACTTGTAACCATACAACCTACAGTGTACACAAAATCGTACATATTAGGTAACGTGTGCTCTATACATAATGAATGGTTTGCATGCAGATCCTCTTTTACACACTGGTGTACGATCATATTCCAAGGTGTCTAGTTGTCTAACGCCTGTGTTGTAGTGTACCATCATATTCCAAGTTGTCTAGTTTTCCAAGGCCTGTGTTTTAGTGTACCATCATATTCCAAGTTGTCTAGTTTTCCAAGGCCTGTGTTGTAGTGTACCATCATATTCCAAGTTGTCTAGTTTTCCAAGGCCTGTGTTTTAGTGTACCATCATATTCCAAGTTGTCTAGTTTTCCAAGGCCTGTGTTGTAGTGTACCATCATATTCCAAGTTGTCTAGTTTTCCAAGGCCTGTGTTGTAGTGTACCATCATATTCCAAGTTGTCTAGTTTTCCAAGGCCTGTGTTTTAGTGTACCATCATATTCCAAGTTGTCTAGTTTTCCAAGGCCTGTGTTTTAGTGTACCATCATATTCCAAGTTGTCTAGTTTTCCAAGGCCTGTGTTGTAGTGTACCATCATATTCCAAGTTGTCTAGTTTTCCAAGGCCTGTGTTGTAGTGTACCATCATATTCCAAGTTGTCTAGTTTTCCAAGGCCTGTGTTGTAGTGTACCATCATATTCCAAGTTGTCTAGTTTTCCAAGGCCTGTGTTTTAGTGTACCATCATATTCCAAGTTGTCTAGTTTTCCAAGGCCTGTGTTTTAGTGTACCATCATATTCCAAGTTGTCTAGTTTTCCAAGGCCTGTGTTGTAGTGTACCATCATATTCCAAGTTGTCTAGTTTTCCAAGGCCTGTGTTGTAGTGTACCATCATATTCCAAGTTGTCTAGTTTTCCAAGGCCTGTGTTGTAGTGTACCATCATATTCCAAGTTGTCTAGTTTTCCAAGGCCTGTGTTGTAGTGTACCATCATATTCCAAGTTGTCTAGTTTTCCAAGGCCTGTGTTGTAGTGTACCATCATATTCCAAGTTGTCTAGTTTTCCAAGGCCTGTGTTGTAGTGTACCATCATATTCCAAGTTGTCTAGTTTTCCAAGGCCTGTGTTTTAGTGTACCATCATATTCCAAGTTGTCTAGTTTTCCAAGGCCTGTGTTGTAGTGTACCATCATATTCCAAGTTGTCTAGTTTTCCAAGGCCTGTGTTGTAGTGTACCATCATATTCCAAGTTGTCTAGTTTTCCAAGGCCCGTGTTGTAGTGTACCATCATATTCCAAGTTGTCTAGTTTTCCAAGGCCTGTGTTGTAGTGTACCATCATATTCCAAGTTGTCTAGTTTTCCAAGGCCTGTGTTGTAGTGTACCATCATATTCCAAGTTGTCTAGTTTTCCAAGGCCTGTGTTGTAGTGTACCATCATATTCCAAGTTGTCTAGTTTTCCAAGGCCTGTGTTGTAGTGTACCATCATATTCCAAGTTGTCTAGTTTTCCAAGGCCTGTGTTTTAGTGTACCATCATATTCCAAGTTGTCTAGTTTTCCAAGGCCTGTGTTGTAGTGTACCATCATATTCCAAGTTGTCTAGTTTTCCAAGGCCTGTGTTGTAGTGTACCATCATATTCCAAGGTGTCTAGTTTTCCAAGGACTGTGTTGTGGCTGTAATATGGTTGGATCCAGTTTGACATTTCAAAGCCTTTGCTAAGCCCCCTTCCAGCCTGTCAGTGGAGCTCTATTGGTGTCATTACTTCTGCTGTGTTTTTCTTCTGCTCATTCTCCAGGGCTCCTACTGCCGCCTCAGGCCATGGCAGCTCTTAATCCTTCACATAAACCTGGCCTATATGTCTGCTGCTCTGCTGGCTAACCTCTCTCTCTCTCTCTCTCTCTCTCTCTCTCTCTCTCTCTCTCTCTCTCTCTCTCTCTCTCTCTCTCTCTCTCTCTCTCTCTCTCTCTCTCTCTCTCTCTCTCTCTCTCTCTCTCTCTCTCTCTCTCTCTCTCTCTCTCTCTCTCTCTCTCTCTCTCTCTCTCTCTCTCTCTCTCTCTCTCTCTCTCTCTCTCTCTCTCTCTCTCTCTCTCTCTCTCTCTCTCTCTCCTCTCTCTCTCTCTCTCTCTCTCTCTCTCTCTCTCTCTCTCTCTCTCTCTCTCTCTCTCTCTCTCTCTCTCTCTCTCTCTCTCTCTCTCTCTCTCTCTCTCTCTCTCTCTCTCTCTCTCTCTCTCTCTCGTGTGTTTATGTGGTGGTAATGTACAAGCGTTTATAATTACTTTGCTTTTGGTGCTTTGTGTGAAATGTGTTTTCTGCCACATGTCCTTTTTTCTGCTAAAGTTTAATTTGCAACAGATTAGACCATAACAGAAAGTATTTGTTGCCCTCGTGTCCAAAGCATAATTGAAATATAAATGATTCACCAGTGTTCAGGGTGATACAGGGTTAATTATAAATTGTGTTTGAGGGCTTTCAAAACAATGTGTTGCTTGGAAGATTTATTGTAATGGGACATCAGGTGGTCTCCAAGAATTTAAAGTTTAAATTCAGCAGGCTAGCTGTTTGGAAGATGGGCCCTGGCTGTCTCCATGGTAATAAAATGTTTAAAATTCAGCATATACAGTGGGGGGGGAAAGTATTTAGTCAGCCACCAATTGTGCAAGTTCGCCCACTTAAAAAGATGAGAGGCCTGTAATTTTCATCATAGGTACACGTCAACTATGATAGACAAATTGAGAATTTTTTTCTCCAGAAAATCACATTGTAGGATTTTTAATGAATTTATTTGCAAATTATGGTGGAAAATAAGTATTTGGTCACCTACAAACAAGCAAGATTTCTGGCTCTCACAGACCTGTAACTTCTTCTTTAAGAGGCTCCTCTGTCCTCCACTCGTTACCTGTATTAATGGCACCTGTTTGAACTTGTTATCACTATAAAATACACCTGTCCACAACCTCAAACAGTCACATTCCAAACTCCACTATGGCCAAGACCAAAGAGCTGTCAAAGGACACCAGAAACAAAATTGTAGATCTGCACCAGGCTGGGAAGACTGAATCTGCAATAGGTAAGCAGCTTGGTTTGAAGAAATCAACTGTGGGAGCAATTATTAGGAAATGGAAGACATACAAGACCCCTGATAATCTCCCTCGATCTGGGGCTCCACGCAAGATCTCACCCCGTGGGGTCAAAATGATCACAAGAACGGTGAGCAAAAATCCCAGAACCACACGGGGGGACCTAGTGAATGACCTGCAGAGAGCTGGGACCAAAGTAACAAAGCCTACCATCAGTAACACACTACACCGCCAGGGACTCAAATCCTGCAGTGTCAGACGTGTCCCCCTGCTTAAGCCAGTACATGTCCAGGCCCGTCTGAAGTTTGCTAGAGTGCATTTGGATGATCCAGAAGAGGATTGGGAGAATGTCATATGGTCAGATGAAACCAAAATAGAACTTTTTGGTAAAAACTCAACTCGTCATGTTTGGAGGACAAAGAATGCTGAGTTGCATCCAAAGAACACCATACCTACTGTGAAGCATGGGGGTGGAAACATCATGCTTTGGGGCTGTTTTTCTGCAAAGGGACCAGGACGACTGATCCGTGTAAAGGAAAGAATGAATGGGGCCATGTATCGTGAGATTTTGAGTGAAAACCTCCTTCCATCAGCAAGGGCATTGAAGATGAAACGTGGCTGGGTCTTTCAGCATGACAATGATCCCAAACACACCGCCCGGGCAACGAAGGAGTGGCTTCGTAAGAAGCATTTCAAGGTCCTGGAGTGGCCTAGCCAGTCTCCAGATCTCAACCCCATAGAAAATCTTTGGAGGGGAGTTGAAAGTCCGTGTTGCCCAGCGACAGCCCCAAAACATCACTGCTCTAGAGGAGATCTGCATGGAGGAATGGGCCAAAATACCAGCAACAGTGTGTGAAAACCTTGTGAAGACTTACAGAAAACGTTTGACATGTGTCATTGCCAACAAAGGGTATATAACAAAGTATTGAGAAACTTTTGTTATTGACCAAATACTTATTTTCCACCATAATTTGCAAATAAATTCATTAAAAATCCTACAATGTGATTTTCTGGATTTTTCTCATTTTGTCTGTCATAGTTGACATGTACCTATGATGAAAATTACAGGCCTCTCTCATCTTTTTAAGTGGGAGAACTTGCACAATTGGTGGCTGACTAAATACTTTTTTTCCCCACTGTATGCACCAGACGCTATTCCATGCGAGAAACTGCCAAGAAACTGAAAATCTTGTACAACGCTGTGTACTACTCCCTTCACAGAACAGCGCAAACTGGCTCTAACCAGAATAGAAAGAGGAGTGGGAGGCCCCGGTGCACAACTGAGCAAGAGGACAAATACATTAGAGTGTCTAGTTTGAGAAACAGACGCCTCACAGGTCCTCAACTGGCAGCTTCATTAAATAGTACCTGCAAAACACCAGTCTCAACGTCAACAATGAAGAGGCGACTCCGGGATGCTGACCTTCTAGGCAGAGTTACAAAGAAAAAGCCATATCTCAGACTGGCCAATAAAAATAAAATATTAAGATGGGCAGAGATCTTCAGTTTCTTGGCAATTTCTTCATTGGAATAGCCTTCATTTTTCAGAACAAGAATAGACTGACGAGTTTCAGAGGAAAGCTATTTGTTTCTGGCCATTTTGAGCCTGTAATCGAACCCACAATTGCTGATGCTCCAGATACTCAACTAGTCTCAAGAGGGCCATTGTTATTGCTTCTTTAATCAGCAAAACAGTTTTCAGCTGTGCTAACGTAATTGCAAAATAGTTTTCTAATGATCAATTAGCCTTTTAAAATGATAAACTCGGATTAGCAAACACAACGTGCCATTGGAACACAGGACTAATGGTTGCTGATAATGGGCCTCTGCATGCCTATGTAGATATTCCATTAAAAATCTGCCATTTCCAGCTACAATAACCATTTACAACATTAACAATGTCTACACTGTATGTTTACATAAACTTACAGTTGAAGTCGGAAGTTTACATACACTTAGGATGGAGTCATTAAAACTCGTTTTCAACCACTCCACAAATTTCTTGTAAACAAACTATAGTTTAGGCAAGTCGGTTAGGACATCTACTTTGTGCATGGTTTATTATGGTCTATTTTCCAACAATGGTTTACAGACAGATTATTTAACTTATAATTCACAGTATCACAATTCCAGTGGGTCAGAAGTTTACATACACTAAGTTGACTGTGCCTTGAAACAGCTTGGAAAATTCCAGAAAATGATGACATGGCTTTAGAAAATACTGATAGGCTAATTGACATCATTTGAGTCAATTGGAGGTGTACCTGTGGATGTATTTCAAGGCCTACCTTTAAACTCAGTGCCTCTTTGCTTGACATCATGGGAAAATCAAAATAAATCAGCCAAGACCTGAGTTTGGTCAAGTTGTAGACCTCCACAAGTTTGGTTCATCCTTGGGAGCAATTTCCAAACGCCTGAAGGTACCACGTTCAAGTTTGAATGACTCCAACCTAAGTGTATGTAAACTTCCGACTTCAACTGTGTATATATATATATACCTACATAAAATATCCCAGAAATGTTCCATACTCACAAATTCGTTTACATCCCTGTTAGTGAGCATTTCTCCTTTGCAAAGATGATCCATCCACGTGACAGGTGTGGCATATCAAGAGGCTGATTAAACAGCATGATCATTACACAGGTGCACCTTGTTCTGAGGATAGTAAAAGGCCACTCTAAAATGTGCACTTTTGTCACACAACACAATGCCACAGATGTCTCAAGTTTTGAGGGAGCGTGCAATTGGCATGCTGACTGCAAGAATGTCCACTTGAGCTTTTGCCAGATAATTAAATGTTCATTTCTCTACCATAAGCCGCCTCCAACGTTGTTTTAGAGAATTTGGCAGCATGTCCAACCGGCCTCACAACTGCAGACCACGTGTAACCACACCAGCCCAAGACCTCCACATCCGGCTTCTTCACCTGTGGGATCGTCTGAGACCAGCCACCCGGACAGCTGATGAAACTGTGGGTTTGCACAACCAAATAATTTCTTCACAAATGGTCAGAAACCGTCTCAGGGAAGCTCATCTGTGTACTCGTCATCCTCACTAGGGTCTTGACCTGACTGCAGTTCAGCGTCGTAACCAACTTCAGTGGGCAAATGCTCACATTTGATGGCCACTGGCGCACTGGAGAAGTTTGCTCTTCACGCACGAATCCCAGTTTCAAAAGTACCAGGCAGATGGCAGACGTGTATGACGTCGTGTGGGCAAGCGGTTTGCTGATGTCAACCCCCCCATGGTGGCGGTGGGGTTATGGTATGGGAAGGCATAAGCTAAGGACAACGAACACAACTGCATTTTATCAATGGCAATTAGAATGCACAGAGATACCGTGGCAAGATCCTGAGGCCCATTGTCGTGACATTCATCCGCCACCATCACCTCTTGTTTCAGCATGTTATTGCAAGGCCCCATGTCGCAAGGATCTGTACACAATTTCTGGAAGCTGTAAATGTCCCAGTTCTTCCATGGCCTGCATACTCACCAGACATGTCACCCATTGAGCATGTTTGGGATGCTCTGGATCGACATGTCAG
This sequence comes from Coregonus clupeaformis, assembly GCF_020615455.1. Taxonomy (NCBI): domain Eukaryota; kingdom Metazoa; phylum Chordata; class Actinopteri; order Salmoniformes; family Salmonidae; genus Coregonus; species Coregonus clupeaformis. The sequence goes on along the minus strand of NC_059221.1, from coordinate 52,024,989 downwards.
ACAGCGTGTTCCAGTTCCCGCCAATATCCAGCAACTTTGCACAGCCATTGAAGAGGAGTGGGACAACATTCCGCAGGCCACAATCAACAGCTGCATGAGGCAAATGGTGGTCACACCAGATACTGACTGGTTTTCTGATCCACGCCACTACCTTTTATTTTAAGGTATCTGTGACAAACAGATGAATATCTGTATTCCCAGTCATGTGAATCCATAGATTAGGGCCTAATGCATTTATTTCAATTGACTGATTTCCTTATATGAACTGTAATTCAGTAAAATCTTTGAAATAGTTGCTGTTGCGTTTATATTTTTGTTCAGTGTATTTTTGTTCAGTATATTTTAAACAGTAAGCTTTTCTCGGTTGCCCCAGGCTGTGGCACATGCTATTTTCCATTAGCGTCATCTTATTGGCACAGCAGCATCATCTCCCACGAGAATTAGACTGGCTTTGTTTCAAGAACAGGACACGGCTGGCTGGTTTGACCTGCACGTTTGGGTTTGTAGCTCTGACAAGAGCAACAGCGCAGATCAGAATCACACACGCTGTTAGTTGCAGCCAGCCCTTCTCCCATCAGACCAGGCTGAAATGCCACACTAATTATTCCAGCCAGTCATGACCTTTGAAATGCTGGACTTCACTACTTCCTTATTTACCTCACACAGTGCAGTGGAGGCACAGAGCTGGATACTTTGCTCTGGATCTATCTCAGCAGGGAAGAATAGGATGGTGGGATCAGGGGGAGGCTTATTCCTGAATTCATTATCGATTTTCTGATTGTCTCCCTGCCAATTGCAGTTTTGCCGACTATATGGATTGAAAGGAATTGCATTGAATAGCTAAGTGGTGGTGTGGAGATTGGAGCAATTTGTCATGGTGGCCCCACACATGGGAATGCATAAGCAGGGCTGTTTCTGTATGAGATGTAGAGAGAGAGACAGACAGAGACAGTAGATGGAAGGAGTTGAATCCTGATTTGTGGTCAGCTCAATACATTGAATGAATTGTTGCTGGCTTGTCTTCATGGTTCCATCCCTTACTCACACTAGCGTCTTTGTAGAGATGTCCAGCAGGCATGACAGCTGTCGTTGCAGTAGCTAGCTTGGCTTACAGAATGGCTGAGTGAGTGGGCTGAAGTAGTAGTCAGTTTAATATCCTGGTTGGATGTAAGGATCCCTGAGTGAATAGATTGTACATTGACTAATTGGTGAATTGATTGATTGGGTTATCTGGTGCCACTAGGACTGACCTGAGAGCTGTAACAGAGTTGAGGAAGAGAGATTGGGTTAATGGGTAGCCTATCGTCAAATCCTCAAACCTCTTTGCTCAACTACACCAAAGAGAACATCTACATTATGTAACAAGACTCTACTGAACCTGCTATTCACTGCAGTAGTGGAGCAGCTCTATGATGTGAAGGTTTAAATAACTTTGTCCCACATCCTTCTGTCTCAGTTGGAGGTTGATTAAGGGGAAATAGGACAATCAGAGGAGGGTAGTGGCCGCTGTAGAGCCGAGCATTCATTTGGAGAACCCTGTGAAACGGACAGGGACTTAAAGTGAAGTAGGTTAGCCCTCCTACCTCCAGAATAGATGACCCACAACTGTGAGACCTCTTCTCCCCCTCCCTTTCTCCCTCCATCCCTCCATCCCTGGCCCAGTTTGAGAATATAGCAGCTGTAGCTGTCGTGAGTAATAACATTTTCCATAACTAGAACCCAGCTTTAGTACTATTTAGACGGATTACAATAAGAAAAATATATTACGATGTTTCTGGTCCTATATACCATAATGGAAATATTGATTGCCTGGGAATGAAGATGCATTCCTGGAAATGTACAGTATAGATGTATTATTATTTCTATTATTTATTTAAATTATTACTTCACACACACGCCTCCACGCACACACATTCACTATTTTGTTTGCTGTTGTTTTTGTGCTGTTGCCAGTGTCTTCTGTCTGTGTTGTCTGTTTTTTCTTACAATGTTTTTTGTGTGTTTTTTTTAATCCCCCATCCCCACAGGAGGCCTCTTGTCAGGCCGTCATTGTAAATTACAATTTGTTCTTAATTGACTTGCCTGGTTTAAAGCCGCAATCAGCAGTAGAAACAATAACAAAGCGGATTCCCCACCCGTTTTGGTAAAAAGCTGAGGGATGGGGCTGGAGAAATATAACCACTCTCAAATCCATAGACAAAACTATGGATGCAAGGACTGACCATCCATGATATCAAAATTATATTTGTAACATTTTATGGGGCTATATAGTGTTTCCAAACATTGGAGCGAAACAAGCTTATTTGGGGGGTTTTGATGGGGTACGACAGTTGAACTAAGCTCATGAGGCATTTTTAAGTTATATTCTTCAAGAATAATGGGTACATTTAATTCAGATGTCCAACAATGGATGAAGCAACTGCAGATTGCTCCTTTAAATAAAGGTTAATATATATAATATACTTCAGGAATTGCTTTTAACGATCCATTTGTTCAATCCATATGTTCAATCCAAAGATGATACTTCTGTCACATGCCATGATGCTCAGTGATGACTGTTCAGAATCCCTCATATCAACAAGCTATAAAAGACAGCGATGTAAATGCAAACCAATGGAGAGGCAGAGTAGCAGACGCTTCATGTTGGCATTCAGAGTCAATATAAACCCTACTTCCTTCCTGTTTGTGAAATTGGCTTAGATGATTGGATATCTAGGCAGGGGGGCTGGGTTCCTAGGAAACAGGAGCCAGCAGCACAGTAGTGGTCAGGACACTGAAAGCAACCAAAAAGGGGGCAGAGGTGCAGTGTGATGGTTTACTAGGGAACAGCCACTCACTTCCCTTGGAGGGGTAAATAGTGAATTAGAACAAATACCATGTCCCAATACAATATTATTGATGAAGTTGTTTTTGTCTTCTCTGTGCTCACTCACTTCCATTTTCTTACATCACTTTCCTGTTTTGCTGCGTCTGTGGTTGTCTAGTGGCTCTGGATCCTGGATGGTGCTCACATTGTTCAGCTGGATTCCTGTTATAACAAACAAATGCTTCATGAATACATGAAAAGGGCACCCTACATCTCAGTTCCTCTCTCTCTCTCTCTCTATCTCTGCCTCTCTCTCTCTCTGCCTCTCTCTCTCTCTCTCTCTCTCTCTCTCTCTCTCTCTCTCTCTCTCTCGCTCTCTCTCTCTGCCTCTCCCTCTCTGCCTCTCTCTCTCTCTCCAGCTTAATGCAAATATATTATATTTCTATTCGTCTTGTGAGATGGCACAACGAGCGGAGGGAGGCTATGAGGATGGTGTGTATGTATATATATATATATATATATATATATATATATATATGTATATATATATATATATGTATGTATTCGATTGTCTGGTGAATTGTGTGGTGTTGCCACTTCAGTTCACAGCAGGGGTCATATATCACAGGTAGCAATGCAATCCCTGATTAAATTGTGGATGAATAGCAATGAGTTTTGACATCTCCAAACTCCATGCATTGACAAGGGATTGATGGCGTAGGTTGAGGGGAACCATATCATGCATTCTCTGTGGCCCGGGATTTGCATAATATAGTCATGAATCTGAAACTAGATTTTATGAAAAGGACACAGTGACATTATTGATCTCGGCAGTGTATCGAGTTCATTTATGTCTGATTAGATTTTAGTTACTCTGCCATGGATGACTGTTACCTCTGCTGCAACTGACATCTTTGTTATGATTAAAAAGTGGGAGCAATTCTGGTTTGATTACATTTTAGTTGGTTTGATTACATGAACTTTGCTGTGATACAGTGACTAACTTCCAAACAATATTTTTGGTACTCAATCAACGTCCCCCTCCTTATACTCTCTGTTGTTCGGAATAGGAAACCAAAAACGTACACATTTCTGTCTGTTGCAGTCAGTTCTGCAGAGGATACAACCAATGAATTACTCATGCATAGCCTGTCATCCTCTACCAAATTATCTCTGTCTCAGCTTCCTCCTCTCCTATGCGTTATCTGCTGGGGTGTCTGTGGTAGTGCTATCTGCTGGGGTGTCTGTGGTAGTGTTATCTGCTGGGGTGTCTGTGGTAGTGTTATCTGCTGGGGTGTCTGTGGTAGTGCTATCTGCTGGGGTGTCTGCGGTAGTGCTATCTGCTGGGGTGTCTGTGGTAGTGTTATCTGCTGGGGTGTCTGCGGTAGTGCTATCTGCTGGGGTGTCTGTGGTAGTGCTATCTGCTGGGGTGTCTGTGGTAGTGTTATCTGCTGGGGTGTCTGCGGTAGTGCTATCTGCTGGGGTGTCTGCGGTAGTGCTATCTGCTGGGGTGTCTGCGGTAGTGTTATCTGCTGGGGTGTCTGCGGTAGTGCTATCTGCTGGGGTGTCTGCGGTAGTGCTATCTGCTGGGGTGTCTGCGGTAGTGTTATCTGCTGGGGTGTCTGCGGTAGTGCTATCTGCTGGGGTGTCTGCAGTAGTGCTATCTGCTGGGGTGTCTGTGGTAGTGTTATCTGCTGGGGTGTCTGTGGTAGTGTTATCTGCTGGGGTGTCTGTGGTAGTGTTATCTGCTGGGGTGTCTGCGGTAGTGCTATCTGCTGGGGTGTCTGTGGTAGTGTTATCTGCTGGGGTGTCTGTGGTAGTGCTATCTGCTGGGGTGTCTGTGGTAGTGTTATCTGCTGGGGTGTCTGTGGTAACTGGAAGCATGTCTCGTTATTTCCCAGTGGCCAGAGTGTAGAGGAGAACCCTGGAGATGTGTGTTTGACATGACCACCAAGGTGAGAGCAAGGAGGGGAGACCGGTATACAGGAGACTGGTAAACTGGTTCTGGAAATAACATTGTGAGAAATGTAATAAGGATGAGAAAAATACCAGACAGCAAACAAGCTCACATTATAGCCAGTATGTCTGCATGTCATCCTCTGAGAAATGATTGCTGTATTTATTTAGTAGTTGCATTCAATCTCTCTGGTATTCTGTCACTATGTCAGTGAGGTGGTCAGGGGAAATACATAAGGAGGAGAGGAGAGAGACAAATGTAGTGTTTGTTGAGGTGTATCATTCATCTGAAGAGGGGAGGAGGAGAGAGCAATGGAGATGGATAGAAATGGTCTTGGTAAACAGAGGAAAAGAGGAGTGTGTGTAATGGATAGAAGGAGAGGCTGAGTGGCAGTGAGATAGTCTTTAGTATTTGAAGAGTATACTGATAAATTATTGGTGGAGGACAGAGAGGGACTTTGTGAGAGAAAGGTGATTTACAGAGAGACAGGAAAGGGCTTGATATGTATTGTTCACTCAGCCAGTTTCGCAGTGTAGCAGATTTCAAAGTGTTTTTGACACCCTGGGTTGACTCCTCCTGCTCAGTATCGTTTCTTTTCTCTAAATGTCAAATTTCGATGTTGCTCCAAACGTAAAATTTAGAATGTTAAGGTTTTGGATTGGGTTAAAACATTAGGTTTAAGCACTCATTCCAAATGGTTAAGGTTAGGGTTAAGGTTTGGGTTTAAACAAACATTTTTAAAACAAGAGTCCACCACTGGGATTAAACACACAACCATCTGATCCAGAATCATAGGATTACACCGTCCGCCACCCCTATCCACAACTGCCATAGCAAAACCCAAGCCTTCCTGATGGTAATAGTGCTCACTCCTGCCCCTAGTGGCCGGTTTTGAAGGCATTTCCCGACGTCCTCAGAATTTCGAAGTCCCTCTTGAGCGATCTGCATGGTACACTACAGCCCCATGAGGAGGCTGAGGCTGAAGCTCATGTTTCATTAATACAGCGCAGCATGCAGGGAGAGAGGAGGCCGGGTCACCTCAGTTTAATTAGAGGAAATGTGTTAAACAAATTCTCTGCAGGGTAATGATGATAGACCTGAGACTTCTAGCACTGTCCCTGGACACCACCACTACTGATCCTGAACCAGTCTGTATCAGACCTACAACACCTAACATGGTCCCTGGACACCACTACTACTGATCCTAGACTAGTCTGTATCAGACCTACGACATCTAACACTGTCCCTGGACACCACCATTACTGATCCTGGACCAGTCTGTAAGACCTAAAACACCCAACACTGTCCCTGGACACCAGCACTACTGATCCTGGACCAGGGACAAACCTCAATGAACTGGGGTTAGGGTTAGGGTCGAGCCGGGGTGTGGAAAAAAAAAAACTCACTGAGCTGATCTGTATCCTTACACTGAAAACAATTGCCATAGATTACGCTTAATTATTGTCTGTCGTTATTTGATCGTCAGTGGATCAATTCAGTAGGTAGGTTGATCTTGAACTTAACAAAGGTCATGACAGACCAAAAAGACAGCCGCCAAACTGAAACCACAACACACCGAGCCCAGTCACATCCAGTCAGGATGTCTGATATAACCTGTGACTTGTGTCCGTCCAAGGTATGACTTCCCCCCTGGCTACTGGCCTTAGTGTGACTCCTGCTGTTCACAGCTACAGTGGGAGTCAAAGTCAAAGAGACAGTCTGCCATGACACATTGGTGTTTCTGTTTGTCTGTCACACAATACTACCACCACCACATACTCTAACATAACATTGTTAGACTGCAAAATATATCTACCGTCTACAAAGTACAGAAATAGACAAAATAAGGTATGCACTATAATCTGATCTGTTTGTCATACAGTTTCAGTGTTGCTGTTCTGTGCTGTGCCTCTCCCTGTGCAACACTGAAATTGGTCCCTGGGGCGTGTGCTTGGATGTCTGGTGTCACGGCCATTTCATTCCCTTTTTCCCTGCGACTTGTCTCGCCTCCATAAAGCTAATATATCCTGCTGATATTTGTCTTTGATCATAAATAGCTGCGTGACAGGACCAGTGGAGAGCGGAAGCAGAGCCACGATCAAAATATACAACTATCCCTTTCTTCCACTGACTGAGATGAGATCTGATTACTTTTACTGACAAATTCACTTATTGGAGAATGAAATTATGGTTGTGTGTGTATGTATTCGTGCATGCGTGTGTGCATGCATGTGTGTGAGAGAGAGAGCAAAAGAGAGAGAGCGAGAGAGATACAGGATTGTGAGAAATACATATACCGCATTGCATGAGAGTGCTGCATTACATGTGTTACTGTGTGGGTGAAATATGGGGATAGCCTAATGATATGGTGTACAGGAAGAACTCATTATACTCCTGTCAGCAGGTGTCTGCCATATAGGCCTGCTGTGTGTTTTAACCAGCGTTTAGTTGTTGCGTGTGCTTTGAATCTCTGACAAGTTGTTGTTTGCATTGTCTATTGATTGTGCTTCCTCCTTTTCAGAGAATGGAAACAGAGAAAATTGCATCAAGCACTATTAGCAGCACCATGGATGACTGTTTTGTAGTTGGTAATTTCCTATTTTAAAATACCCATGAGCACCAACATGTGTTGTTCATAGGAGCATGTCAAATTGGGAGTAAAATGAAAGCTAAGAGTATATATTTGTTTAATTAAGGCATATATACATTAAGCCACCTAAGGTCGAATAAATCGAATTAGCATAATACACAAATCCCCATAAAATCCATCAGTTTAAGCTAGAGATATGTTTTGCATTGGATACGTCTCAATCCACTGCATCCGCCAATGTCACACTTTCACATCTGCAGTGAGTCTTTCTCCACCAGTCTTTCACATTGATGTAACAAGATTCAACAACTGAGACATAAACTGAACAAGTTCCACAGACATGTGACTAACAGAAATTGAATAATGTGTCCCTGGACAAAGGGGGGGGGGGGTCAAAATCAAAAGTAACAGTCAGTATCTGGTGTGGCCACCAGCTGCATTAAGTACTGCAGTGCATCTCCTCCTCATGGACTGCACCAGATTTTCCAGTTCTTGCTGTGAGATGTTACCCCACTCTTCCACCAAGGCACCTGCAAGTTCCCAGACATTTCTGTGGGGAATGGCCCTAGCCCTCACCCTACGATCCAACAGGTCCCAGACGTGCTCAATGGGATTGAGATCCGGGCTCTTCGCTGGCCATGGCAGAACACTGACATTCCTGTCTTGCAGGAAATCACGCACGGAACGAGCAGTATGGCTGGTGGCACTGTCATACTGAAGGGTCATGTCAGGAGGAGCCTGCAGGAAGGGTACCACATGAGGGAGGAGGATGTCTTCCCTGTAACGCACAGCGTTGAGATTGCCTGCAATGACAGCAAGCTCAGTCCGATGATGCTGTGACACACCGCCCCAGACCATGACGGACCCTCCACCTCCAAATCGATCCCGCTCCAGAGTACAGGCCTCGGTATAACGCTCAATCCTTCGACGATAAACGCGAATCCGACCATCGCCCCTGGTGAGACAAAACCGCGACTCGTCAGTGAAGAGCACTTTTTACCCATCCTGTCTGGTCCAGCAACGGTGGGTTTGTGCCCATAGGCGACGTTGTTGCCGGTGATGTCTCAGTCCAGCCTCTCTCAGCCTATTGCGGACAGTCTGAGCACTGATGGAGGGATTGTGCGTTCCTGGTGTAACTCAGGCAGTTGTTGTTGCCATCCTGTACCTGTCCCGCAGGTGTGATGTTCGGATGTACCGATCCTGTGCAGGTGTTGTTACACGTGGTCTGCCACTGCGAGGATGATCAGCTGTTCGTCCTGTCTCCCTGTAGCGCTGTCTTAGGCTTCTTACAGTACGGACATTGCAATTTATTTCCCTGGCCACATCTGCAGTCCTCATGCCTCCTTGCAGCATACCTAAGGCACATTCACGCAGATGAGCAGGGACCCTGGGCATCTTTCTTTTGGTGTTTTTCAGAGTCAGTAGAAAGGCATCTTTTAGTGTCCTAAGTTTTCATAACTGTGACCTTAATTGCCTACCGTCTGTAAGCTGTTAGTGTCTTAACGACCGTTCCACATGTGCATGTTTATTAATTGTTTATGGTTCATTGAACAAGCATGGGAAACAGTGTTTAAACCCTTTACAATGAAGATTTGTGAAGTTATTTGGATTTCTACGAATTATCTTTGAAAGACAGGGTCCTGAAAAAGGAGTTTAGAAGAGACACTTCAAAACAAACTTCCTTTCAATATTTTTGGGGGACTATCTGTTGTTCCATGTAGTGAATCTGTTACCCAATGCGTTTGTATGGGTTAATAGCAGTAAGGCCCAAAATATTTTTCATCAAATATATATACAGTGCCATCAAAAAGTATTCAGACCCCTTGACTTTTTCCACATTTTGTTACGTTACAGCCTTCTTCTAAAATTGATTACATTGTTTCCCCCCCCCTCATCAATCTACACACAATACCCCTAAAAATTAAAAATGGAAATATTACATTTACATAAGTATTCAGACCTTCTACTCAGTACTTTGTTGAAGCACCTTTGGCAGCGATTACAGCCTCGAGTCTTATTGGGTATGATGCTACAAGCTTGGCACACCTGTATTTGTGGAGTTTGTCCCATTCTTTTCTCTGCAGATCCTCTCAAGCTCTGTCAGGTTGGATGGGGAGCGTTGCTGCACAGCTATTTTCAGGTCTCTTCAGAGATGTTCAATCGGGTTCAAGACTGGGCTCTGGCTGGGCCACTCAAGGACATTCAGAGACTTGTCCCGAAGCCACTCCTGCGTTGTCTTGGCTGTGTGCTTAGGATCGTTGTCCTGTTGGAAGGTGAACCTTCGCCCCAGTCTGAGGTTCTGAGCGCTCTGGAGCAGGTTTTCATCAAGGATCTCTCTGTACTTTGCTACATTCATCTTTGCCTCTATCCTGACTAGTCTCCCAGTTCCTGCCGCTGAAAAACATCCCCACAGCATGATGCTGCCACCACCATGCTTCACCGTAGGGATGGTGCCAGGTTTCCTCCAGATGTGATGCTTGCCATTCAGGCCAAAGAGTTCAATCTTGGTTTCATCAGACCAGAGAATCTTGTCTGAGAGTCTTTAGGTGCCTTTTAGCAAACTCCAAGTGGGCTGTCATGTGCCTTTTACTGAGGAGTGGCTTCCGTCTGGCCACTCTACCATAAAGGCCTGAATGGTGGAGTGCTGCAGAGATGGTTGTCCTTCTGGAAGGTTCTCCCATCTCCAGAGAGGAACTCTAGAGCTCTGTCAGAGTGACCATCGGGTTCTTGGTCACCTCCCTGACCAAGGCCCTTCTCCCCCGATTGCTCCGTTTGGCCAGCTCTAGGAAGAGTCTTGGTGGTTCCAAACTTCTTCCATTTAAGAATGATGGAGGCCACTGTGTTCTTGGGGACCGTCAATGTTGCAGAGATTTTTTGGTACCCTTCCCCAGATCTGTGCCTTTACACAATCCTGTCTTGGATCTCTACGGACAATTCCTTCGACCTCATGGCTTGGTTTTTGCTCTGACACGCACTGTCAACTGTGGGATCTTATATAGACAAGTGTGCCTTTCCAAATCATGTCCAATCAATTGAGTATACCACAGGTGGACTCCAATCAAGTTGTAGAAACATCTCAAGGATGATCAATGGAAACAGGATGCACCTGAGCTCAATTTCGAGTCTGAATACTTATGTAAATTAGGTATTTCTGTTTTTTGTTTTTAATAAAAATTAGCAAAGATTTCCAAAAACCTGTTTTCGCATTGTCATTGTGGGGTATTGTGTGTAGATTGCTGAGGAAAGTGTTTCATTTAATCAATTTTAGAATAAGGCTGTAACGTATCAAAATGTGGAAAAAGTCAAGGGGTCTAAATACTCCCCCATCCCTGGCTTAGACAGGGCATAGACTCTGATGGGTTAAAACGTATTGGAAATACATTACACATCAAAACACTAATGTTGAAGTAAAAACCCCTGCCAACTAATATTGTGGTGAATTATTATTAATGAACTGTAGAGTTTAATGGACTATGAGGTAGAACTGGGTTAATCAAGAGCATAAAGTTAGAATTCTTTGTTACTGGGCCAGGAATTTTATTGGGTCATTTAATTTCACTGTGTGGGTGAGTAGAGAGGGAATCTGCCCTAGGGTCAGATTGCTTGCTCTTACTTAAATCCATGGCTGTCTTATCTGATGAGAGACTGAAACTAGCTTGTGGCCTTTTGTCTCTCTCTTCAAACACAGTGAAGGGAGCGGCACCAGGGTTGAATAGAGTTTGGGCTAGACATTTGTCTCCTTGGTATCTTCTTGATTGATTACAGCATGAGGGGGTGAGGTTTGTGTATGATTCAAGAATTTAGGGCCTTGTCATGTTTAAACTAGACATGAGTGTGTGTGCAAGACAGGGGAGCGAGTGATTGGTTGGAGTAATAGTTCAGCCATCCTCAGGGACAAAGGAAGTGGGTGTGGAGTGATAAAGAGCGGGAAACTGAAGAGGGAGGGATTTAGAGCTAGAAGAGTTGGGGATGATGGTATATAATGTGACGTGAGTGAGGAAGAACGGTGTGCCACTCTGCAGACTGGTATCGGCTTTGTTGAAAACTTTAATAAAGTCATTTCTTGATGCAACAAAAACTCTGTAAGACCTTATTTGTAATAAAGTATAGTGGTTATTTTCCTCAACAATATCAACACATATTTAGTTTTGGATACATTTTGCCTTCTGAAAGTTTAAGAAACATTGCCCTGTGCCTTAAAATTCCGTTACCAAAAACCCACATATCTTTAAGATATTTTCAAAGGAGAAAGGATAATGAAAGTTAATAGTGTTTTTACTGATATCAATTTTGTTTATTAATTATTAAGTGATTAAAACTTTAAATTCCGTTACCAAATCGGTAATGGAATTTTAAAAAAAATGTGTCATGGAATTTCTGCAGTTGAACTGGCTACAATGGGAAATCATAGTAGTCACAAACCACAATTGGGTTCCCAAGTTTGGACAGCATAGTACAGTACAGTACAATACAGCACAGTAGAGTATAGTAGAGTAAAGAAAAGTAGAGTATAGTTCAGTACTGTTCTGAACTAGCACATTTCCGTTACTGTGGAATTGCCCATTAAGTTGAATGGCTGTGTGTTTTGCACAGGGTTTGGAAGGAGGAGGAGGTTGACGGTGGTCTGTGTTTGTTTGATTGGACGTTGGTAGTGAGGCGTAAACCACATTGAGACTTCACATACTGCCAATTTAATGAAGGCAATTCCATTTCACACACAGAGAGAGACAGAGACACAGAGACAGAGACAGAGAGAGAGAGAGTTATGCTTTTTTTCTCTCTCTAATCACACTATAATGAACTAGAGATCAGGAGAGAGCAAATGTACTATACTGTATAAGCACAATATAATAACGATGACATCACTCCTGAAGTCACAACCCAGAGAGATGGACAGTTTGACTTTAACCTGCTAGGTATAATGAGTGTGTTATGTGTCCGTGTACATGTGTTTGCAATTATGTCTCCATACAGTGGGGAAAAAAAGTATTTAGTCAGCCACCAATTGTGCAAGTTCTCCCACTTAAAAAGATGAGAGAGGCCTGTAATTTTCATCATAGGTACACGTCAACTATGACAGACAAAATGAGAAAAAAAAATCCAGAAAATCACATTGTAGGATATTTTATGAATTTATTTGCTAATTATGGTGGAAAATAAGTATTTGGTCAATAACAAAAGTTTCTCAATACTTTGTTATATACCCTTTGTTGCCAATGACACAGGTCGAACGTTTTCTTTAAGTCTTCACAAGGTTTTCACACACTGTTGCTGGTATTTTGGCCCATTCCTCCATGCAGATCTCCTCTAGAGCAGTGATGTTTTGGGGCTGTCGCTGGGCAACACAGACTTTCAACTCCCTCCAAAGATGGAGGGGTTTTCTATGGGGTTGAGATCTGGAGACTGGCTAGGCCACTCCAGGACCTTGAAATGCTTCTTACGAAGCCACTCCTTCGTTGCCCGGGCGGTGTGTTTGGGATCATTGTCATGCTGAAAGACCCAGCCACGTTTCATCTTCAATGCCCTTGCTGATGGAAGGAGGTTTTCACTCAAAATCTCACGATACATGGCCCCATTCATTCTTTTCCTTTACACGGATCAGTCATCCTGGTCCCTTTGCAGAAAAACAGCCCCAAAGCATGATGTTTCCACCCCCCATGCTTCGCAGTAGGTATGGTGTTCTTTGGATGCAACTCAGCATTCTTTGTCCTCCAAACACGACGAGTTGAGTTTTTACCAAAAGTTCTATTTTGGTTTCATCTGACCATATGACATTCTCCCAATCCTCTTCTGGATCATCCAAATGCACTCTAGCAAACTTCAGACGGGCCTGGACATGTACTGGCTTAAGCAGGGGGACACGTCTGGCACTGCAGGATTTGAGTCCCTGGCGGCGTAGTGTGTTACTGATGGTAGGCTTTGTTACTTTGGTCCCAGCTCTCTGCAGGTCATTCACTAGGTCCCCCCGTGTGGTTCTGGGATTTTTGCTCACTGTTCTTGTGATCATTTTGACCCCACGGGGTGAGATCTTGCGTGGAGCGCCAGATCGAGGGAGATTATCAGTGGTCTTGTATGTCTTCCATTTCCTAATAATTGCTCCCACAGTTGATTTCTTCAAACCAAGCTGCTTACATATTGCAGATTCAGTCTTCCCAGCCTGGTGCAGGTCTACAATTTTGTTTCTGGTGTCATTTGACAGCTCTTTGGTCTTGGCCATAGTGGAGTTTGGAGTGTGACTGTTTGAGGTTGTGGACAGGTGTCTTTTATACTGATAACAAGTTCAAACAGGTGCCATTAATACAGGTAACGAGTGGAGGACAGAGGAGCCTCTTAAAGAAGAAGTTACAGGTCTGTGAGAGCCAGAAATCTTGCTTGTTTGTAGGTGACCAAATACTTATTTTCCACCATAATTTGCAAATAAATTCATAAAAAATCCTACAATGTGATTTTCTGGATTTTTTTTCTCAATTTGTCTGTCATAGTTGACGTGTACCTATGATGACAATTACAGGCCTCTCTCATCTTTTTAAGTGGGAGAACTTGCACAATTGGTGGCTGACTAAATACTTTTTTTCCCCACTGTATGTGTGAGTGTGTATTGGAGAAAGTTATGACCTCATCCCTTTTAGCTTTCTCCTCTTACTCCTCTCACTCCTTATCTTGTCCTCTGGCATTTGATCTGCTCTCCCTCCTCTGTTCCATATTTCACAGCCCCTTTCTTTGGTGATGAAACGTTTCTTCTCGTGAATGCAGAGCTCTGTGATCAAGTCATTGTCCTCAACTCCTCCACAAACACACTCACACTCTCTCTAATGGAACAGTGTGGAGGCTGAGAGAATAGGAGCAAATGGGAAAGTGAAAAGAGAGTGTAAAAGACAAACAACATGCCACACCACACCGGATGATGCGCTCTCCGCCAATTTATCCATGCTCTCCAGCATCTAGGACTGAACAGAACAGAAAGACACACACACAAGCTATTCGTCTGTCCAGCCATCCGGGGACTTCAAGTCCGTGCCAAAAGGTTGTCAGACGGTGATGGTAATAATTGCATGAGGCATTTTGAATAATGATTTCAGACGTTTATTCAGGGGCCACAAACAATGTGTGCCACCCTGAGGACCAGTCTGTCTTTGTGGGCCTGGCCAGTACTGACACCACCGTGCAGTGTCTCAGACAGAACCAGATTCATAAAGCCCCATAATTGCCACTCTCTGTCTGTTTAGTACCTTTAGAGTCACACATTCGCCGAGCTGAGCCTGAACAGCATCAGGAGATGAGCCATTATTAATGAATAATTTCATATTCAGTGCCCTCTCTCCTCTCACCCCCCCTACTCCTCTCCCTCTTATCATCACCTAATGTGTTGGGGTGAATATAGATGAAGGCTTAACGGAGACCGACTTACAATAACTCAGATCACAAGTCCCATCAAGAGAAGGACCATATTAACTATGAACAATAGAGAGTGAGTCAGTCGTTCACAGTCAACAGTGATTAATCATAGAGAGAGGGGGAAGGAAAGAGAGAGAGAGAGAGGAAGAAGCAGACTGATTTGAAGGAGAGAAAAGGACATTGAGAGAGTGAGTGAGTAAGACAGAGTGAGGGATGATATGAGTGAGAGTGTGTCTGTGAGAGTCTGTGTGTACGAGTGTACCAGGGGCGCAACTTTCACTGTAGACATGTCACCCCCACATTCTGAAATTGCATTTTTGTCCCCTCCAGTGTTATCATTGGAATGTGACACAAAACCTGTCAACAGTGTGCTTTAGGACCATGCAGACGCCTCAGAGCGGTCGGGTAGGCTGTTTGGAGTGTTTATCCGACTGGATAAATAAAAATAAAAATAAGAAAAGATATGTCCCCCCACTTCTAAAACCAAAGTTGCGCCCCTGTATGAGACAGTGAGGGAGGGATTGAAACAGATCACTGTCAGAGACAGGCAGACCGAGAGAGACAGAAAACAGAGAAGAGGAGAGAGGTGGAATTGTTTAACTACAAGTTTCTGTCCAGTCGTCCCCCACAGCAGAGCATCAAAGTTCATCAGTTGGAGGAGGACACAGAGGGCTTTGACTCACAACAGATGGGCAGCAGGCGTCACAGTGAAGTGCTTATAGAAGCTGGTGAGTCAATGATGATGAATTACTACTGTAGTGGTGGCTCTTCTGGGTCAGGACAGAAACTTACACTGAGTGTACAAGACATTAAAGGAAGACTCCACCCAAAAACTAGCTTTTGATATTTGTTTCATTAGTCCGTTGTTGACATAGTCAGCAATCAAGTTTTCAAGATCTGTAACTTTCAAAATACAGAAATCATCCTCGTATGATGCATTTTGGGGATGATTTCTGTATTTTGAAAGTTACATATCTTGAAAATGTGGTTGCTGACAAGCCAAAGAGTTTGGGACTATGAAACAAATACCAAAATATTGTTTTTGGGTGGAATTTGCCTTTAAGAACAACTGCTCTTTCCATGACATACAGTTGAAGTCGGAAGTTTACATACACCTTAGCCAAATACATTTAAATTCAGTTTTTCACAATTCCTGACATTTAATCCTAGTATAAATTCCCTGTCTTAGGTCAGTTAGGATAACCACTTTATTTTAAGAATGTGAAATGTCAGAATAATAGTAGAGAGAATGATTTATTTCAGCTTTTATTTCTTTCATCACATTCCCAGTGGTTCAGAAGTTGACATACACTCAATTAGTATTTGGTAGCATTGCCTTTAAATTGTTTAACTTGGGTCAAACGTTTTGGGTAGCCTTCCACAAACTTCCCACAATAAGTTGGGTGAATTTTGGCCCATTCCTCCTGACAGAGCTGGTGTAACTGAGTCAGGTTTGTAGGCCTCCTTGCTCGCACACACTTTTTCAGTTCTGCCCACAAATGTTCTATAGGATTGAGGTCAGGGCTTTGTAATGGCCACTCCAATACCTTTGTTGTCCTTAAGCCATTTTGCCACAACTTTGGAAGTATGCTTGAGGTCATTGTCCATTTGGAAGACCATTTGCAACCAAGCTTTAACTTCCTGACTGATGTCTTGAGATGTTGCTTCAATATATCCACATAATTTTCCTTCCTCATGATGCCATCTATTTTGTGAAGTGCACCAGTCCCTCCTGCAGCAAAGCACCCCCACAGCATGATGCTGCCACCCCTGTGCTTCACGGTTGGGATGGTGTTCTTCGGCTGGCAAGAGACCCCCTTTTTCCTCCAAACATAACAATGGTAATTATGGCCAGACCAGAGGACATTTCTCCAAAACTTACGATCTTTGTCCCCATGTGCGTTGTGGAGAAATGTCCTCTGGTCTGATGAAACAAAAATAGAACTGTTTGGCCATAATGACTATTGTTATGTTTGGGCTCCCGAGTGGCGCAGCGGTCTAAGGCACTGCATCTCAGTGCATGAGGCGTCACTAGGCTGTATCACAACCGGCCGTGATTGGGAGTCCCATAGGGCGGCGCACAATTGGCCCAGCGTCGTCCGGGTTTGGCCGGTGTAGGCCGTCATTGTAAATAAGAATTTGTTCTTAACTGACTTGCCTAGTTAAATAAAGGTAAAATAAAATGTGCAGTTGCAAACCGTAGTCTGGCTTTTTTATGGCGGTTTTGGAGCAGTGGCTTCTTCCTTGCTGAGCGGCCTTTCAGGTTATGTCGATATAGGACTCGTTTTTACTGTGGATATAGATACTTTTGTACCTGTTTCCTCCAGCATCTTCACAAGGTCATTTGCTGTTGTTCTGGGGTTGATTTGCACTTTTCGCACCAAAGTACGTTCATCTCTAGGAGACAGAACGCATCTCCTTCCTGAGCGGTATGACGGCTGCGTGGTCCCATGGTGTTTATACTTGCGTACTATTGTTTGATGTCAATTAGCCTATCAGAAGCTTCTAAAGCCATGACATCATTTTCTGGAATTTTCCAAGCTGTTTAAAGGCACATTCAACTTAGTGCATGTAAACTTCTGACCCACTGGAATTGTGATACAGTTAATTATAAGTGAAATAATCTGTCTGTAAACAATTGTTGGAAAAATTACTTGTGTCATGCACAAAGTAGATGTCCTAACTGACTTGCCAAAACTATAGTTTGTTAACAAGAAATTTGTGGAGTGGTTGAAAAACGAGTTTTAATGACTCCAACCTAAGTGTATATAAACTTCCGACTTCAACTGACCAGGTGAATCCAGGTGAAAGCTATGGTCCCTTATTGATGTCACTTGTTAAATCCACTTCAATCAGTGTAGATGAATGGGAGGAGACAGATTAAAGAAGGATTTTTAAGCTTTGAGACAATTGAGACATGGATTGTGTATGTGTGCCAATCAGAGGGTGAATGGGCAAGACAAAATATTTAAGTGCCTTTGACTGGGGTTTGGTAGTAGGTTTCCCGTGTGTATCAAGAATGGTCCACCACCCAAAGGACATCCAGCCAACTTGACACAACTGTGGGAAGCATTGGAGTCAACATTGGCCAGCATCAGTGTGGAAGGCTTTCGACACCTTGTAGAGTCCATGGCCCGATGAATTGAGGCTGTTCTGAGGATTAAAAAAAGTTTGTAACTCAATATTAGGAAGGTGTTCTTAATGTTTTGTACACCCCGTATATGTGTTCACCTTAGGTGTAGTAAACTATCTTGGCCTTAAGATCAGGCTTTGCACAGGCCAGCGAACTTCCCTCAGATAGCCTTCCATGCAGCCTTCCCAGGCTAGCTACAGCGGACAGCCTGTTTATTTCCCTTGGGAGATGTGTCCTGCATGCATGCCATTCATTAATTTTGCTTTGTAAGTTATGAACAAACATGAACCCATTAGGACTCCCAATAGCCAGAGGATGTTTGACAGTCAGTGACATAACATAGAGCTTGTGATTCATTTCTTTCGAGGTGAGGATTTCACTCGTTCACACTTTATTTGGATTGTCTGGATTCTCCATCTGTAGATACTCTACAGATGGTCATACTATCAACAAACAATCTGTTGATAAGCAACTGCTTGCTAAGGTTACGGTTAGGTTTAGAATAAGGGTTGGGGTAAGGGTTAAGGTTAGGGTTAGGATAAGGTTGAAGGTTAGGGTTAGTAGGTAGTTAGTTTAAATGTTACTGATAGTTTGTATATAGTCTGTAGAGCATCTACAAATGGACTATCCAAATTAAGTGTTGCTTTTCATTCTGATATGAAGCTTCCTCTGGAACCGCTCTCTCTCTCTCTCTCCCTCCCTCTGTCTCTTTCCACCCCCCCCACTCTATTCCTCTCTCTATCTCTGTCTTTATCTCCACTTTTCTCTATCTCTGACCTGTCAGACCTCTTCCTTTCAGCAGCCTCGTGTTAAACTAGCAAACGACATCACAACCACTTACTATGTGTGATCCTTGTATAAGCATAAATATATTTAGTCCCTGTGCGTTTATGTGTTTGTGTTTGTGCCTGTGTGTGCCATTAAGTATTGTTCCACTCAGCATGCCTCCCTCCATGCTCTGGTCCTTAGAGACTAATTAGGCAGATGATGGCTACTACAGGCAGACAAGAGGACACCAAAAGCCCCCTGCTGCTGTAACATACCTCTGCCAGCGAGGGTGCCCACACCACACATTCACACATACAGGCATACACACACAGGCACACACACACACACACACACGCACTCACACACACACTCACACACTCACACACAGGCACACACACACACACACACACACACACACACACACACACACACACACACACACACACACACACACACTGAGGCACACACACTAGAGAAAGGCCAGATTGCAGTCATTGGCAGTCATAGAAGTAGGCACCATTTCAGTAAAGCTTTTGTTATCCCTATACTTAAACAAGGAATCTGGGAGACCATTGTCTTTTCCAAACCCATTGGAATTCTGCACACTATCTTACCATATAAGATTAAGTGTAGAGGTTATTTCACAAAAGAAAGAGATATGTTGGAGGAGAATGCAGTGCAGGAAATTATAGTGCAGTTATACTTGTAGTGTGTTCGCAGTTTAAAAAAGCTTCTGAAGTTTGTAATTTCCACTTAAAAATGTCAGACTTGTTTTTCCCTTATGAAAAATGTATCAACCCATATAACAATGATCCATTAATTATAATCCACGTAATAATTCACATTTCCTGTTGCTGCAGGATTATTTTCCTGCTGTAGCAAACTGGCTCAAATGAAGATCCTACATCTGTAGAGTGGAAGTGAGTGAGAATGATGGAGTGAGAGCGAAGAGAGAGCAAAGAGGACATGATGGTGGTATTAAGAGTAAAGTGGCTAGACGAGGGAGAATGAGAGCAGAGACAGTTACTCACACAACACCAGAGTTTCATTCAGGGTTCAATCTTTTTTTATTGAGGCATGTGTTCTTCCAGTGATTCTAACTAATGCTACATCCACACACACTAACACATACAATTACTGTGAAGGGCCTGATTTCCCAGAGCCTTCATCTTAATAGATCATTGTTACGATTTACGAACTTTCTTACGATGTATCTTTAGTAGCCCAGGTGTTTTCCCAGAGCCTTCGTTAGTAACGTGGCTCTTAAAAACCTTCGCACACCACTTGCCCTTCTGCGTCACTTTATTCACAGATCTCTGCTAAAAATAGAATCAATCTGTCTGACTGTGACTGCCGATAACTTCAAAACGAAGTTGACTACAAATTCAAAGTTACCAAAGTATTTGGAATTGTTACAAATAAGTCAAGGATAAAATTATGCTTCAAATGAAAACCAAGATGACTGCTTTAAAAGATACATACAGTGAGGGAAAAAAGTATTTGATCCCCTGCTGATTTTGTACGTTTGCCCAATGACAAAGAAATGATCAGTCTATAATTTGAATGGTAGGTTTATTTGAACAGTGAGAGACAGAATTACAACAAAAAAATCCAGAAAAACGCATGTAAAAAATGTTAGAAATTGATTTGCATTTTAATGAGGGAAATAAGTATTTGACCCCCTCTCAATCAGAAAGGTTTCTGGCTCCCAGGTGTCTTTTATACAGGTAACGAGCTGACATTAGGAGCACACTCTTAAAGGGTAACAACAACAAAAATCCAGAAAAACGCATGTCAAAAATTTTATAAATTGATTTGCATTTTAATGAGGGAAATAAGTATTTGACCCCTCTGCAAAACATGACTTAGTACTTGGTGGCAAAACCCTTGTTGGCAATCACAGAGGTCAGACGTTTCTTGTAGTTGGCCACCAGGTTTGCACACATCTCAGGAGAGATTTTGTCCCACTCCTCTTTGCAGATCTTCTCCAAGTCATTAAGGTTTCAAGGCTGACGTTTGGCAACTCGAACCTTCAGCTCCCTCCACAGATTTTCTATGGGATTAAGGTCTGGAGACTGGCTAGGCCACTCCAGGACCTTAATGTGCTTCTTCTTGAGCCACTCCTTTGTTGCCTTGGCCGTGTGTTTTGGGTTATTGTCATGCTGGAATACCCATCCACGACCCATTTTCAATGCCCTGGCTGAGGGAAGGAGGTTCTCGCCCAAGATTTGATGGTACATGGCCCTGTCCATCGTCCCTTTGATGCGGTGAAGTTGTCCTGTCCCCTTAGCAGAAAAACACCCCCAAAGCATAATGTTTCCACCTCCATGTTTGACAGTGGGGATGGTGTTCTTGGGGTCATAGGCAGCATTCCTCCTCCTCCAAACACGGCGAGTTGAGTTGATGCCAAAGAGCTCCATTTTGGTCTCATCTGACCACAACACTTTCACCCAGTTCTTCTCTGAATCATTCAGATGTTCATTGGCAAACTTCAGACGGGCATGTATATGTGCTTTCTTGAGCAGGGGGACCTTGCGGGCGCTGCAGGATTTCAGTCCTTCACGGCGTAGTGTGTTACTAATAGTTTTCTTGGTGACTATGGTCCCAGCTGCATTGAGATCATTGACAAGATCCTCCCGTGTAGTTCTGGGCTGATTCCTCACCGTTCTCATGATCACTCCACGAGGTGAGATCTTGCATGAAGCACCAGGCCGAGGGAGATTGACAGTTATTTTGTGTTTCTTCCATTTGCGAATAATCGCACCAACTGTTGTCACCTTCTTACCAAGCTGCTTGGCGATGGTCTTGTAGCCCATTCCAGCCTTGTGTAGGTCTACAATCTTGTCCCTGACATCCTTGGAGAGCTCTTTGGTCTTGGCCATGGTGAAGAGTTTGGAATCTGATTGATTGATTGCTTCTGTGGACAGGTGTCTTTTATACAGGTAACAAACTGAGATTAGGAGCACTCCCTTTAAGAGTGTGCTCCTAATCTCAGCTGTTACCTGTATAAAAGACACCTGGGAGCCAGAAATCTTTCTGATTGAGAGGGGGTCAAATACTTATTTTCCGTCATTAAAATGCAAATCAATTGATAACATTTTTGACATGCGTTTTTCTGGATTTTGTTGTTGTTATTCTGTCTCTCACTGTTCAAATAAACCTACCATTAAAATTATAGACTGATCATTTCTTTGTCAGTGGTCAAACGTACAAAATCAGCAGGGGATCAAATACTTTTTCCCTCACTGTAGGCTACATGGCCTATGTAGGCTATTTCAAACATATTGAAATCAATTTCATGTTCAATCAATTGAGTGCTATTTTGCTACTAGGCTACTATCTGTAATTTTTGCCTCAACGTGTTTGGTATGTCACGGAATGAAGGGTACAGTAACATGGTGTGTGACAACATGTGCGCAATGATGGGCCCACTCTGTGATTTAGTGCATTATTATTGGGTAAGCATAATAAGACAACTCAATAGCCTATTTGCAGCCATACTGTAGGTGGTAATATCTCATAGGAGGTGATCCATCGTCAGGATTGCGGAATAATTCTAATGTTAAGGTAAGTTTTGAATGGAGAAACTGCTTTTCTTTTGATCCAATTAGTATCGACATGCGAACGTTAGACCTCTCCACGTGCTTGTTTGGGAAACACTCTTAAAGGACTACTGCACTTCCTAATTTGGCCTCGTTTTAGATTTGGTTCATTAAGAAATGCTAGCGGCCATGACTGAATTCAAACGTGAGTTGGTTTCGGAGTGTGGTTTGATGTGGGTGTCTTGTGTGTTCGCAGGTGGGAATAGTTAGCCAAATTATTTAGCCAATTAGTTTCAGCTGGCTGGTGTGCGATCGGGGCAAAGATGGTTTGACTTTGGATAGCCATGTTGCATATTTTTTAGTTGTCTCAGTAGCCCTTTCCTGCAGTAAAATGACCTAGTGGCCTCATGGGTGGAATGTTATTAATATTTTTCATAATTAAATCAACATTATTTCAAAAAACCAGTTGAAATTCTGGTGTTTCTATGTCAAACTGTTTTGTTAAATTTCAGTCTTCTGTGATGTATATAAAGTGCAATATTGGAATGCAAAATCAAACTGGAATACATTTAAACACCATATCTGACAAGGTACAGGTGTCTCCTTTTTTGTAAGCCCATAACCATGTGTGTGAGGTGTATACTTTTGTTTCAAAGTAGATTTGTTTAAGACTACCAAGAAACACTCTGTGACCCTGATTTAGCCCACTGCAGTAAAAGGTTAAATGCTTTCAATATTTCTATATTAATTTGTACAATTTATAGTTGGTTTGAGGTTAAGTCATTGAAATTTGGAGCTATTGACGTTTTTAAAATATCGTCCCAATATTGTGTAATTTACTGATGGTCCCTAACTTGCCCCATAGGGATATTAAATGTTAAACCAAATTGACCATGGGCATTATGATCGGGTCGTGTGCAGCGTCGCTTTGAATAGATGATTACTTGTGTGCTGCCAGCAGTGGGCAACCCAACCTACGGAAAACTGTTACTGTACCCTTCATTCCGTGACATACCATTTTTTCCTATCATCTCGCAAATCTCCGTTTTGGACGAGACTGACTTTATGACCAAAATTACAGGGGCAGTAGCTCTTTAAAAAGTTGGTTTGTAAATAACGATGCATCTGGTACGATCATCGTAATGCTTAAGTTACATCACAACTGGGAAACGAGGCCCAGGCCTGTACACAGAAATGCTACATAAAGAGCGAATCAAACAGGGTCCACAAAGGGTGACAGACTTTCAGTCTATATGAACCCTACCGGAAATGTACATCTTGTGTGAAAATTCAGGTAGGGAATAAGCTAACAAACAATTCATCTAGCTGTATACCAAGTGACTGTACAATGGCCTTGTTAGCTCCTGGTCGGGGACTGTGAGGACCAGAGAAGGCCTTGCTACACATAGGAACACATGGACCCAATGGAAGGAAAAAACTATATTCATCACAGTCTGTGAAACATCATCCATCCACACACACACAGAGGATATAGACTCAAAGATGATCATATTACCATCTGAGGAACAAAACATGAAACAATGGGTGCCTTCGTAAATTCGCTCTAGCTATCTACTCCAATTTCAGAGCATGCAGAATAACTGATGAATTTACGAACGCTCAACACCTGTTGAATATGGCCGGTGTCAGTAAATGTCGGCAGAAAAGCGTAATTAAATTGTTGCCAGCAGCACAGTTACAGTCACCAACGCTCTGGATAACATGAAAACAGCCTAACCAGCTCTGCTAGGGCGAGTAAAATGGTCAGAGTGAGGTGTTCTCTCATTTGTGTCTGGAAGTAGCTAGCAAGCTAGCCAACGTTAGCCAGTTAGCTTGGGTGCATGACTGCCGTTGTGAGGTCAGAACGCTCGGATCAACCCTACTCCTCGGCCAGAGCATCCAGTGTGCGCTCTGAACGCTCCGAGAACTAAACGCTCTGAATTTACGAACGGACAATCTGACAACGCTCTGAATTTACGAACGCCCAGAGCGCACTCTAAGCGCACTCTGAGCGCACTCTGGCACTCCAGATTGAATTTACGAACACCCCCAATATGTTCATTATCATATATATTTTACCCTACAGATGGCTTACTGTATACTTTATTCTTATCTTACAGGAGGGAGGGGACATGTTATTGGTCGTTAATTCCAACAGAGTGACAGCTACGTGCTGCAACTCAGCAAGTAGATAGATTTCGGTCTAAATCAATAAATAATCAATACATAATTGAAACATTGAACTCCAACCCATTATCCTATCATTAAAACATACCTACCTCTACATCTACATACAGTGCAGCCCTGCTACCCCTCCCACTAGCAGCAAAAATGCCCAATAGTGTCAGAGACAGAGGGAAAGAGAGAGGGGAATGGAGAGAGAGAGAGCACGAGAGAGAGACTGGCATTTGATCAATGGTGAATTGGCCAGCCATAGACAAAGAAATCTGCATACTGACACATTGATTTGTGATGGTTCGACACCTGGGTCACCCCCTTTTGGCTAAGTCTCTCCATATCCCTCGCTCCCTGTCCCTCAGACCAGTGGGACCATATCTGGTTGTCATACTTACAAGGTCTGTTCATCTTGTGGTTTTCCAGCCGACTGGCTCTTGGCTGTTGTTTGTTTACCAGTGGTGAATCAGACAGACAAGCCAAAAGACACGAAAACACTTCCCACCTCTTCCACGGCTCCTCAGTGCCCTTCTGCTAAATTGGCCAGAAAATTGAAACAAATTTGGAGCAGTTAAAAAAAAAACTGTTGTTGCTCCATTTGTAAATGTTTTAGCAATGGCTCTATTCATAGATATTGTCTACAGTCTAGGCTATTGAAACCCTACTGATAGAGAGCTCAAAAAACATTGAAGTATTTAAGTAAGTATTCACCGCCCCAATCTAATTTCATCACTTGTATTTTTCATAAATAGGACATAGAAAAACAGACTTTCTGAAGTGTGCGATTGATTCGCCACCTGTACAATAGGATGACGGAGCTTACATCGATGACCTTCTGGAACCTGCCAAGTGCGAGGTCAACTGTCAGTGAGTCAGCCAGTGAGTCAGGATCTGAGAGAGTGTGTCGAAATAAACCTAGTTTGTCCTGTCCTCTGCTGGCTGTCTGGTCTGACCAGGGTGTACTCTGCCCCTGTCACCTGCCTACCCGTCCGTCCTTGCAGAGCAATTAAGTTATGTGCCAGTCTAAATTAAGCTGATGTCAAATCCCAGCCGAGGGACCAATGTGAAAGCTGAGAAAGATGAGAGAGAGAAAGAGAGAGAGAGAGAGAGAGAGTGGACCAAAGGAAAATATGAGAGAAAATGCAAGCACCTAAACCTACAATCATCACCAGTATCTTGAACATCTCACTGACACCGGCATTCAAACAAGTACATCCTTCAGCACGCAATTATCTCCTTCATGGTCACCTCTTAAATGAATTACTATAATCATTGTAGGTGTCCATCTGTGATGATGTCATCAGGAGTGTGATACTTGTTCTAGTTCATCAGAGAAAGAACAAATGTTTTCTTACATGCAGTGTCCAGGAACATTACCCCCCCCCCCACACACACACAACAAGGTAAAGGTAACGTATACTAATACTAGGTTCTGTTTGCTCCTAGCTCTCATACTCCCTTAAAGACCTTCGCTTGAAAACACTACAGTCGACCAATTACAGACGAAAGGGCGTAGACGTCGGCTACCGAACTTCAAATTTGGCCCAATAAAATGTTTTGTGTGCGCGACCAGACAAAACAAAACCTGCCAAACACCAAAATGGCACACATTTTCAGCATAATATATGCGCGTAACGGCGCGCCACGTTTCGACTGGATAGTATGCGACGGCCTTAATCCTGCATTCTTCAGCCTCATGATATCCAGCCATAGAGGAGTGAAAAAGAACAGGTCCAATCACACACAAAGAACAGACTCACCAGCCAGAAAAAAGTATCAAAGTTCCTTCCTTCCTGAGGGCAGTTACTGGAGTCCACAGCAGCCAGTCCTTCAGTCCTAAAACTGTTACCGCTGTCGTGTGGACTACAGAT
Source organism: Coregonus clupeaformis (assembly GCF_020615455.1). NCBI lineage: Eukaryota > Metazoa > Chordata > Actinopteri > Salmoniformes > Salmonidae > Coregonus > Coregonus clupeaformis. The sequence goes on along the minus strand of NC_059221.1, from coordinate 51,998,752 downwards.
AAACCCAGTTCACTAATACACTAATGTACATTACAGCAGGAAAACATGGGGCATTGGGGGCTTGGCTGGTCCTCCACAACACCTAGGCCAACCCACTGTGGAAGGGAAACCAACCCTTTCAAGTCCTGGTTGTCAGCTACTTTGGGGTGGAGGAGACAAGGTCAGCAAGTATAAGGCTGGGGCATCCTCCACATCACCTGTAATTCACAAGCTTAACTGTCACTGTTCCCCACTCAGTTTAGTAGGGTGTTGGGCCTCACGATGGAGGTGTTGGAGGGGCGATGGTGTGCCCCCGGACTTGCTGGTCCTCCTCAGGCCTTAAAGGGGTGTGTGGGGAGGTTACATGGTGCTGGATAGAGAGAGAGATGGGGGGCTGGTGCTGAGACAGAGGTTAGATCTCCTCAATAGATTCAGCAGGGACCAGTCCTCTCTTCTTCCCACTGCTTAGCTTCAGGAAACCCTCACTGTCCTCACTCTTCCCCACACAGATCTGACAGAGAGGGAGAGAGAGAGAGGGGCTCAGAGAGAGATAGAGAGAGAGAGAGAGCGAGAGAGAGAGAGAGAGAGAGAGAGAGAGAGACAGGGGTGTTTAGGAAAGCAGTGGAAGCAGACAAGAAATATATGGTTTTGGCACAACTACAGGGCAAAGGAAGAAAGATGAGACAAAATGAATGTCTCACCTGATCCTCCTTCACTGGCATGTGGCCCATCCCTCGGCTGGCAGGGACAGGCTGGGTGACCCTCCACACCCTCTCCCCTGGGCGCACCCTCTGGACGAAGTTAGCAGGGAAGAAGCCCACCTTGTCTCCACTCTTTCCCTGTCACACATATGACACATATAGTAAATATGACATATACTCAAATAAATAAATACAGTTCTGTATTCATGGTGACTAATACTTCTTTGGAGTTGATTGTTCACAATTATGTTCTAATTTACTTTGCCTGGATGTGTATGATTTTGAGTGTTTTAGTATTGTTGTGAAGTGAGTGTCCTGTAAACTGTCCAATAAAATGGAGACCTGTGTATGTGTTTCTGTACCAGTGTTCTGTGCTCTAAGCTGAGTGTTAGGCACTGAAGGGTTTTTACTGAGCGTCGCTCCTCTCTGCCAGAGACTGAAAGCAACTATATCCAGAACATTGAGAGTGACTGAAGCTCATTACCAACTTAATAAAAAGCTCTTTCAGGTCACAACGCTAGTTGAATTCATTATGTTTCCTTCTTAAAGCGATTTTCTGAGGAAATCATGTTTCTATCTCTGACTGCCTGGATGTTTAGGAAAGGCCAAAAATATGGCAGGTGTTATAGTTCATACTCACACGCCTAACTAACGCCTACACACTCGCGCCTGCAAGCAAACACACACACACACACACACACACACACACACACACACATTTACAGTGGCGTTGATTATTCATTGCCCACCTTCCACCACTCTTCATTAGAATCATCAGTGACCAGCACCCGATCACCAGGCCTGAGAGAGAGAAAGAAAGAGAGGAAAATAAGGGAAGGGGGGAGGGGAGAAAAAGCAGGGGAGAGAGTACATGAAAGCCAGCATTAAAAAAGAGAAGAGAACAACATAGGGAGAGAGGATTTCAAACAAATATGACCACAGAGTATAGGGACTATAGACTGAGTACTGTACTCACTTGGGGATTAACTCCCCTCCCATGACTCATAGAGGTGGCGGCAGGTATCCTAGCGGTTAAGAGCGTTGGGCCAGTAACTGAAACACCGTTGGTTTGAGTCCCCGAGCCGACTAAGTGAAAAATCTGTCGAGGTGCCCTTGATTAAGGCACTTAACCCTAATTGCTCTGGATAAGAGCATCTGCTAAATGAATAAAATGTAGGTAAGGAACAGGTGACTTTGATGCCTACACACAATAATGCTGTTTAAAATAGCACCAATCTTTGGATGTGTAACTGGTGTAATAGTTCCAATCATTGGCACCTACTATAAAAATTATTTGCCCTTGCTATTTATTGGCAATGATACTGCAGCCGCTAACAGTCCAGCAATGACAAACACAATTATCCTGGAGAGAAATGTATTTTTATTTTCTGCAATAAATGTAGTCATAACTGTATTGTCATAGCTGGGGGTATTGCAGTCCATACAGTACATATAGGTATCTTGGTTGTAAGCACGGTGTCTGACAAACAGTAACTCTGTCTTGCTACCTCTATCTTTCTCTCTCGTACAGACACACGCATTCCTGGACGCACGCACCCACGTATGTATGCACGCACATACCTGTGCAAACACACACACATTTATACATATAGAATAACTCACAACTCACAGACCCTAAAGAAAACCACACGCAGACATGCATGCACAACATACAGCTGGCACAATGACCAACGTTTATGGATGAAGAGCGACATGAAAATAACCGTCATAACCACTGAAAGAAAATACATTATTATGATGATTTTTTTGGGGGGTGGAGCGAACAGCTGACTGAAGACGGGACGGCCGGGCATTAGTGTGGTTGAGTCCATTTATGTGGTAACATGGACTCTTAACAACGTGATGAAACTTTGTTGCTCCTTGCTGAAACAAGCAAGGTGTTGTAGCAAACGAGTCTTCGGTTGCCTAGGCAGCGCCCCCTGCCTGCATTAGCGGCACACATAGCACACAATTTGACTGGTAAACTCCTGGGTACACTTGCAATGGCTGCCTGGTATTGTGATGCAATCATTTCCATGGTAATGTAGAATGTTGATTCAAATGATGTTGACTGATGTGGCTCATGCAACATAATGTATGTTTTGTAATGTCAGTTGAGTTGAATCAACAAATCACAGCACATATTGATGGGTACACTTCCTGCTTTTACATCCTGCTTTTACTTCCACCCACTATGCCATAATTGACTTGAATGGGGATGCCAGTTCTATTAATTATATTTCTATGGCAGGACGTGCAGTCAGCGGCAGAGGAAAGGAGAAAATGTGAATTTTTTCCCCCGGCTATTTGAACAGTTATTACGGTGACCGCGGTCATTTGGCTGGCCAATTACCATCATCCAAAATTCCATGACCGCCACAACCCTATGCACAAGCACACACCACTCACAAACGCATAAACATTAATCAGACTGATGTACACAGACTATCCAGTATCCACTGTCCTATATACAGAGGTAGTGTACTGTCCTATATACACAGAGCTACTGTACTGTCCCCATTACACAAATTCTCTATATGGAGTCCCTTGGGTGTCTGCTGCTGCCCTATTTGATCGTCCTGGCCTGTCTCTCACACACTCACACACTCTCACACACACACACACACACATATATACACCCGTGAGACACCAGATGGCTGTGAACCATCCCCATGGCGATGTCCCTATTTTTTTACCTGCACCCACAGCTCTCTTCTCCTCTCCCTAACACACATCCTGACCTTTATACTCCTCTATCTTTCCTCCCTCATCCCTTTCCTTTCCTTCCTCCTCCTCTTCCTCTCACTCCCTTCTACCCTCTTCTCTCTTCTGCTGACATTCTTTGCTTCTCTTTCGTCTCTCCCTTCCCCCACCACGCTGTTCTTTCCTCTCCCCCTGTGCTCATGTCTGTTTCAAGCTGTTCTCTCTATCGAGTCCCTCCATATTTCATCTCAAATTCATTTTCAGTGTCTTTATTCAGCCCCCCAAAGCGGTCTGTGTGTATTTGTGGGCGGTGATGGTCATTGTGTTTCATAATTAGCAGGCTGCACCTCCTTAAGGGTTCCTTCACATTGTCCCTTCTACAGATGGTAAGGACGTTTTCATCTTGAAGAAATGACAGATGCAGTAAAATACTGGGAAGGACACACATGCACGGAAGGACACACGTATAGGTACATACAAACCCACAAACACACACAAACAGACCCCATTCGTTCACTCACTCTAGTCCGAGGTCGTTGTGCTCCTGAGGCAAGAACTTGTAGAGCGCTACATAAGTGTGGATAGAGTGAACCTCAATACGCTTGGGCACCTGGATGGAGGCAGACAGGGAGAAGGAATACAGACGGAAATGTTTCAGTTAAATATAGCGTCTCTGAACATAAGGTCAGCTAGCAGGAAAAGGACTGTGTGTGTCTACCTTCACACTGGTTTCCTCCACAGGCTCCTGGAGCTGCTCATTGCCCCCATCCTCCGGTTCAGCCTTCTCGTTTTCACACTGAGGCAGATCTGACAGACAGAGGAGATGGGTCACTCAGCCTGAACGACCAGGTCAGACAGGACACGTCACCACACACAAGCAAGCATGTGCATTCTCAAGACACACACACACACAAATACATGAGGGCACACACACGCAAACAGACACACACACACACACACACACGTTCTTACCCCCCGTCTCCTGTGGCATCTCCTCCTCCATGCTGTACTGCCTTTGCTCCCCCTCCTCTCCTCCTTCCCCTCCTTCACCCTGAGAAACAGAAAAGAAAAAAGAGGGATTTTAAGAAAACAAATCATAGAGGAAAAGATGTAACAGTGTGAGAGAGGACAAACTCGGGACGCATTGAGACACTAAATCCTGTTCTTTTCAATTATTGTGTTTCTGTAGTTTTCTCTGTCATAAACATATACCAGCAATTCTCCCTCCCTTAAACTATAATTATCAGCTACAGTATATCTCTATGACTCAGAGCCTGATAATCTGTTCTCAGTCAACTTACCTGGTAAAATAAGGGTTAATCATTTATTCTTATTTTTATCAGCCTTCATGTTGTACGGAAACACAACAGGACAAAAGAAATAGGCTCACATGCAGGTGATGGAACACGTGAAGATCGAATACAGGGTCACATGAAGATGAAGCCACCATCTATAGACTCACTAATTAACAGGCTGTGTGTCCTCATGGTACAGGTGGTGACGTCATACCTGGCTGTGCGTGGGCGACTCGGACATGCTCCCAAAACTGGAGCGGCTCATCTGGGCCAGGGACGTCCCATAGCGCAGGGCTGCGTAAATAGGGTCCACACCACGCCCCCGGCCTGCCCCTGAAAACACACACATATTTAAACCACACGCACAGACACACACGAGTGCAAGCAGGCACACACACACACACACACACACACACACACACACACACACACACACACACACAACCTCTTAGAAGCTGCATCACAGATTGGGATCATATGTATAACTGCCATCATAACTGCCATTAAGGGAGTCCAGAGCTCTAAATATAGCTTTAATGACACAGTCCCAGACAGACAGTGACCTACTTAAGATCTGACAGAGGGCACCAGTAGGCTCTTTACAAGTTTGGACATTGTATTTTCAGGAAGTACAGTTGAAGTTGGAAGTTTACATACACTTAGGTTGGAGTCATTAAAACTCGTTCTTCAACCATTCTTGTTAACAAACTATAGTTTTGGCAAGTCGGTTAGGACATCTACTTTATGCATGACACAAGTAATTTTTCCAACAATTGTTTACAGATTATTTCACTTATAATTCACTGTATCACAATTCCAGTGGGTCAGAAGTTTACATACACTAAGTTGACTGTGCCTTTAAACAGCTTGGAAAATTCCAGAAAATTATGTAATGGCTTTAGAAGCTTCTGATGGGCTAATTGACATAATCTGAGTCAATTGGAGGTGTACCTGTGGATGTATTTCAAGGCCTACCTTCAAACGCAGTGCCTCTTTGCTTGACATCATGGGAAAGTCAAAAGAAATCAGCCAATAAATAAATTGTAGACCTCCACAAGTCTGGTTCATCCTTGGGAGCAATTTCCAAACGCCTGAAGGTACCACGTTCATCTGTACAAACAATAGTACGCAAGTATAAACACCATGGGACCACACAGGCATCATACCGCTCAGGAAGGAGACGCGTTCTGTCTCCTAGAGATGAACGTACTTTGGTGCGAAAAGTGCAAATCAATCCCAGAACAACAGCAAATGACCTTGTGAAGATGCTGGAGGAAACAGGTACAAAAGCATCTACAGTGGGGAAAAAAAGTATTTAGTCAGCCACCAATTGTGCATGTTCTCCCACTTAAAAAGATGAGAGAGGCCTGTCATTTTCATCATAGGTACACGTCAACTATGACAGACAAATTGTGGAAAAAAAATCCAGAAAATCACATTGTAGGATTTTTAATGAATTTATTTGCAAATTAGGGTGGAAAATAAGTATTTGGTCACCTACAAACAAGCAAGATTTCTGGCTCTCACAGACCTGTAACTTCTTCTTTAAGAGGCTCCTCTGTCCTCCACTCGTTACCTGTATTAATGGCACCTGTTTGAACTTGTTATCAGTATAAAAGACACCTGTCCACAACCTCAAACAGTCACACTCCAAACTCCACTATGGCCAAGACCAAAGAGCTGTCAAAGGACACCAGAAACAACATTGTAGACCTGCACCAGGCTGGGAAGACTGAATCTGCAATAGGTAAGCAGCTTGGTTTGAAGAAATCAACTGTGGGAGCAATTATTAGGAAATGGAAGACATACAAGACCACTGATAATCTCCCTCGATCTGGGGCTCCACGCAAGATCTCACCCCGTGGGGTCAAAATGATCACAAGAACGGTGAGCAAAAATCCCAGAACCACACGGGGGGACCTAGTGAATGACCTGCAGAGAGCTGGGACCAAAGTAACAAAGCCTACCATCAGTAACACACTACGCCGCCAGGGACTCAAATCCTGCAGTGCAAGACATGTCCCCCTGCTTAAGCCAGTATATGTCCAGGCCCGTCTGAAGTTTGCTAGAGTGCATTTGGATGATCCAGAAGAGGATTGGGAGAATGTCATATGGTCAGATGAAACCAAAATATAACTTTTTTGGTAAAAACTCAACTCGTCGTGTTTGGAGGACAAAGAATGCTGAGTTGCATCCAAAGAACACCATACTTACTGTGAAGCATGGGGGTGGAAACATCATGCTTTGGGGCTGTTTTTCTGCAAAGGGACCAGGACGACTGATCCGTGTAAAGGAAAGAATGAATGGGGCCATGTATCGTGAGATTTTGAGTGAAAACCTCCTTCCATCAGCAAGGGCATTGAAGATGAAACGTGGTTGGGTCTTTCAGCATGACAATGATCCCAAACACACCACCCGGGCAACGAAGGAGTGGCTTCGTAATAAGCATTTCAAGGTCCTGGAGTGGCCTAGCCAGTCTCCAGATCTCAACCCCATAGAAAATCTTTGGAGGGAGTTGAAAGTCTGTGTTGCCCAGCGACAGCCCCAAAACATCACTGCTCTAAATGAGATCTGCATGGAGGAATGGGCCAAAATACCAGCAACAGTGTGTGAAAACCTTGTGAAGACTTACAGAAAACGTTTGACCTGTGTCATTGCCAACAAAGGGTATATAACAAAGTATTGAGAAACTTTTGTTATTGACCAAATACTTATTTTCCACCGTAATTTGCAAATAAATTCATTAAAAATCCTACAATATGATTTTCTGGATTTTTTTTTCTCATTTTGTCTGTCATAGTTGACGTGTACCTATGATGAAAATTACAGGCCTCTCTCATCTTTTTAAGTGGGAGAACTTGCACAATTGGTGGCTGACTAAATACATTTTTTCCCCACTGTATATCCACAGTAAAACGAGACCTGTATCGACATAACCTGAAAGGCCGCTCAGCAAGGAAGAAGCCACTGCTCCAAAACCGCCATAAGAAAGCCAGACTACGGTTTGCAACTGCACATGGGGACAAATATCGTACTTTTTGGAGAAATGTCCTCTGGTCTGATGAAACAAAAATAGAACTGTTTGGCCATAATGACCATCGTTATGTTTGGAGGAAAAAGGGGGCTACTTGCAGCCCGAAGAACACCATCCCAACCGTGAAGCACGGGGGTGGCATCATCATGCTGTGTGGGTGCTTTGCTGCAGGAGGGACTGGTGCACTTCACAAAGTAGATGGCATCATGAGGAAGGGAAATTATGTTGATATATTGAAACAACATCTCAAGACATCAGTCAGGAAGTTAAAGCTTGGTCGCAAATGGGTCTTCCAAATGGACAATGACCCCAAGCATACTTCCAAGGTTGTGGCAAAATGGCTTAAGGACAACAAAGTCAAGGCATTGGAGTGGCCATCACAAAGCCCTGACCTTAATCCTATAGTAAATGTGTGGGCAGAACTGAAAAAGCGTGTGCGAGCAAGGAGGCCTACAAACCTGACTCAGTCACATCAGCTCTGTCAGGAGGAATGGGCCAGAATTCACCCAACTTATTGTGGGAAGCTTGTGGAAGGCTCCCCGAAACGTTTGACCCAAGTTAAACAATTTAAAGGCAATGCTACCATATACTAATTGAGTGTATGTAAACTTCTGACCCACTGGGAATGTGATGAAAGAAATAAAAGCTGAAATAAATCATTCTCTCTATTATTATTCTGACATTTCACATTCTTAAAATAAAGTGGTGATCCTAACTGACCTAAGACAGGGAATATTTACTAGGATTAAATGTCAGGAATTGTGAAAAACTGAGTTTAAATGTATTTGGCTATGGTGTACGTAAACTTCCAACTTCAACTGTACATTGTCGTTTCAATGTTTTGTGAGATGAAATTGAAGCATTAGTGGTAGAGGCTATATTGAGTTCATGTTTTTTCAGAGTTTCAGTCAGAGCGAGAATCAGTTGGGAGTTGGAACTGGTTCTCTATTCCAGGTAGAGCCCCGTCAATTTAAACCTAGATTTAACTAAAACTAAACCAGTTATTTCCCTACTCAACAGTCACTGTAATGGCAGCCAGATGGGCTGTTCTATCTAACCTGATGTGTGTGATGACAGGTGATATTCCCAGCCTGCCCTGGCTCAGAACCAGACCCAAGGTGAGTCCCAAACGGCACCCTATTCCATTTATAGTGCACTACTTTTGACAGTGCCAAGGGGATAGGGTCCCATTTTTGGACAGAAGCCCAGACGTCAAAGTGACAGACCTGGGGTTATGGTGGTGAAAGTGAGGGGGCAGGTTAACTGAACACTGATGGATGCCTGGAGGAAGGAAACAAGGAAAGAAGAAAGGGACAGCAGGTGGAATGAGAGCTGACCCTTATTCATAAGGATCTATTCTATAGGGTGAAGGACAATAATCACGTCCACTTCCTCAGGGTGCTAGGATAGGACACACACATGCAGATGGACATGTGCAGAATACACACATGTATTCATGCACGACACCCCACACATGGATGCAGATACACAAATCCACAATTTCTTTACCGGGCATGCTCACCTTGGGTGGGCTGCACCTCTTTGACGACAGCCAGTTGTTCGTTGGCCAGCATGGGAGAGCTGAAGTTCCGCTTGAACGCCCCGACCCCAGACTAACACACACAGAGGAGGGATAATAATCAGGATTTTCTGTTTAAATTCATTCATTTTTATAGCCTGTGTTGCTGGTTTTTTATTCAGCTAATGTATGGAATTACATTACAGTAATTGAAGTAGAGAGAGAGGATGAGATAGGACGGACTTAGCAGCAACTGTCTGACCAACAGTCAATACAGTCAACACGCGCACCCATGTGCGTGTACACACACACACACACACACACACATAATGAAACACTCACACAAGCACACAGCCTACCTACACTATCACAACTGCACACAGAACACACAAACAATTTCACACTGAATTAGGCACGGGGACTGTTTCAATGGAGATATTGATTTCCCTGTGTGCTGACATTGAGATGAGCTATTAGCACTGTCATAATACAGGGATGAATGGCATTTCTTTGTTCCTTTCAAAGATATTCTGGCTCATCGTAGATAATCCTCCCATATCTCTCTCTCCCTCCCTCCCTCTCTCACACACTCCCTCTCAACTTCTCAGTACAGTATTTTATTCTACATCCAACAGCTCCTGAATTTCTCAGTGAATTTCAAACAACGTTGTTCAGGGACCTGACTTCCCCTACATACCAATGGCATCTATCTGGCATCCTTGAAGGGATCCAGAGAGATCATGTGTGGTTTGAAACAGATAGGGAATGTTTAGACAGGGAGAGTTTAGACAGGGGAGCTTCTACCAGAGGGACCACTCTGACCGCTGATTAACGGGCCGGTTTCAACAGCATCAGCAGTATCTATTCACACACAGCTGTACGCGTACGCACAAATGCATACGCACGCACACACACAAAAACACAGGTGCGTACTCACTTTTCCATTCCTTATGTGTACCCATACTGTTAGCACTTTCTTACTGCATACATGGGCAGGACCTTGAGAAGCACTAACTCAGCCTTGGGGCCAGTACTGCAGGGGTTGCAGGGGAAGTGTGTGTGTGGAAGGGGCAGTAGGAAGGGGGGGCAGGGCAGGGCAGGGCAGGGGACATACCTTTCCATTGCACGGCTGCTGGGACAATTCTGAGGTGCACCACAGGTGAGCGCCCATCTTACAGGTTTTACACCGAAGACCCTGTTTAGAGTTACCTACAGAGAGAGAGAGAGAAACATACAAGAAACATGGTATAGAGGAGACGGACCCACTGGTTGCCCTCTAGGTTACAGAGAGCTGGTAGTCCCATCCACCAAACTACCAGGTGTGAAACAGGGAAGGGACTCAGGGGGTATGCTAATTTGGTATAGAGCAGACCTAACTCACTCTATTAAATTAATCAAAACAGGAACATTTTACATTTGGTTAGAAATTCAAAAGGAAATTATCTCAACAGAGAAAAATGTCCTCCTGTGTGCTACCTATATCCCCCCACTAGAATCCCCATACTTTAATGAAGACAGCTTCTCCATCCTGGAGGTGGAAATCAATCATTTCCAGACCCAGGGACATGTAATAGTCTGTGGCGACCTAAATGCCAAAACTGGACAAGAACCTGACACCCTCAGCACACACGGGGACAAACACCTACCTGGAGGTGACAGCATTCCCTCCCCCATATGCCCCCCTAGGCACAACTACGACAACATAACCAACAAAAACGGGTCACGACTCCTGCAGCTCTGTCGCACACTGGGTATGTACATAGTCAATGGTAGGCTTCGAGGGGACTCCTATGGTAGGTACACCTATAGCTCATCTCTTGGCAGTAGTACTGTAGACTACTTTATCACTGACCTCAACCCAGAGTCTCTCAGAGCGTTCACAGTCAGCCCACTGACACCCCTATCAGACCACAGCAAAATCATAGTCTACTTGAACAGAGCAATACTCAATCATGAGGCATCAAAGCCAAAGGAACTGAATAATATTAAGAAATGCTATTGATGGAAGGAAAGTAGTGTTGAAACCTACCAAAAACAAACAAATTCAATCCATTCTAGACAACTTCCTGGACAAAACGTTCCACTGTAATAGTGAAGGTGTAAACTTGGCAGTAGAAAACCTAAACAGTATATTTGACCTCTCAGCTTCCCTATCAAATCTAAAAATCTCTAACAGAAAACCAAAGAAAAGTAATAACAGTGATAAATGGTTTGATGAAGAATGCAAAAACCTAAGAAAGAAATTGAGAAACCTATCCAGCCAAAAACATAGAGACCCAGAAAACCTGAGCCTACGCCTTCACTATGGTGAATCACTAAAACAATACAGAAATACACTACGGAAAAAGAAGGAACAGCATGTCAGAAATCAGCTCAATGTAATTGAAGAATCCATAGACTCTAACCACTTCTGGGAAAATTGGAAAACACTAAACAAACAACAACACGAAGAGCTATCTATCCAAAACGGAGATGTATGGGTAAACCACTTCTCCAATCTTTTTGGCCCTATAACAGAGAACAAACAGCAAAAAAATATACATGATCAAATGCAAATATTAGAATCAACTATTAAAGACTACCAGAACCCACTGGATTCTCCAATTACATTGAATGAACTACAGGACAAAATACAAACCCTCCAACCCAAAAAGGCCTGTGGTGTTGATGGTATCCTCAATGAAATGATAAAATATACAGACCACAAATTTCAATTAGCTATACTTAAACTCTTTAACATCATCCGTAGCTCTGGCATCTTCCCCAATATTTGGAACCAAGGACTGATCACCCCAATCCACAAAAGTGGAGACAAATTTGACCCCAATAACTACCGTGGGATATGCGTCAACAGCAACCTTGGGAAAATCCTCTGCATTATCATTAACAGCAGACTAGTTCATTTCCTCAGTGAAAACAATGTACTGAGCAAATGTCAAATTGGCTTTTTACCAAATTACCGTATGACAGACCACGTATTCACCCTGCACACCCTAATTGACAAACAAACAAACCAAAACAAAGGCATAGTCTTCTCATGCTTTGTTGATTTCAAAAAAGCTTTTGACTCAATTTGGCATGAGGGTCTGCTATGTGCGGTTAAAATTGGCAAAAAACACACACATTTCTTTCCACAGGGCCGTGGGGTGAGACAGGGATGCAGTTTAAGCCCCACCCTCTTCAACATATATATCAATGAATTGGCGAGGGCACTAGAACAGTCTGCAGCACCCGGCCTCACCCTTCTAGAATCTGAAGTCAAATGTATACTGCTGGCTGATGATCTGCAGCACCTAGATCTTCTGCACAGATTCTGTCAGACCTGGGCCCTGACAGTAAATCTCAGTAAGACAAAAATAATGGTGTTCCAAAAAAGGTCCAGTTGCCAGAACCACAAATACAAATTCCATCTAGACACCGTTGCCCTAGAGCACACAAAAAACGATACATACCTCGGCCTAAACATCAGTGCCACAGGTAACTTCCACAAAGCTGTGAACGATCTGAGAGACAAGGCAAGAAGGGCCTTCTATGCCATCAAAAGGAACATAACATTTGACATACCAATTAGGATCTGGCTAAAAATACTTGAATCAGTTATAGAACCCATTGCCCTTTATGGTAGTGAGGTCTGGGGTCCGCTCACCAACCAAGAATTCACAAAATGGGACAAACACCTAATTGAGACTCTGCATGCAGAATTCTGCAAAAACATCCTCTGTGTACAACGTAAAACACCAAATAATGCATGCAGAGCAGAATTAGGCCGATACCCACTAATTATCAAAATCCAGAAAAGAGCCGTTAAATTCTATAACCACTTAAAAGGAAGCGATTCCCAAACCTTCCATAACAAAGCCATCACATACAGAGAGATTAACTTGGAGAAGAGTCCCCTAAGTAAGCTGGTCCTGGGGCTCTGTTCACAAACACAAACAGACCCCACAGAGCCCCAGGACAACAACAACAACAACAACAACAACACAATTAGACCCAACCAAATCATGAGAAAACAAAAAGAGAATTACTTGACACATTGGAAAGAACAAACAAAAAAACAGAGCAAACTAGAATGCTATTTGGCCCTAAACAGAGAGTACACAGTAGCAGAATACCTGACCACTGTGACTGACCCAAACATAAGGAAAACTTTGACTATGTACAGACTCAGTGAGCATAGCCTTGCTATTGAGAAAGGCCGCCGTAGGCAGACCTGGCTCTCAAGAGAAGACAGGCTATGTGCACACTGCCCACAAAATGAGGTGGAAACTGAGCTGCACTTCCTAACCTCCTGCCAAATGTATGACCATATTAGAGACACATATTTCCCTCAGATTACAGCGATCCACAAAGAATTAGAAAACAAACCCAATTTTGATAAACTCCCTTATCTACTGGGTGAAAAACCACAGTGTGCCATCACAGCTGCAAGATTTGTGACCTGTTGCCACAAGAAGAGGGCAACCAGTGAAGAACAAACACCATTGTAAATACAACCCATATTTATGTTTTTTTTTTCTTCCCATTTGTACTTGTTTCCTATTTGCACATTGTTACAACACTGTATATATACATAATATGACATTTGAAATGTCTTTATTCTTTTGAATCTTCTGAGTGTAATGTTTACTGTTAATATTTATTGTTTATTTAACTTTTGTTTACTATCTACTTCAATTGCTTTGGCAATGTTAACATACGTTTCCCATGCCAATAAAGCCCTTAAATTGAAATTGATTTGAGAGAGAGAGAGAGAGTGGGGGTTAGAGAGAGAGAGAGAGAGTGGGGGTTAGAGAGAGAGAGAGAGTGGGGGTTAGAGAGAGAGAGAGAGAGAGAGAGAGAGAGAGAGAGAGAGAGAGAGAGAGAGAGAGAGAGAGAGAGAGAGAGAGAGAGAGAGAGAGAGAGAGAGAGAGAGAGAGAGAGAGAGAGAGAGAGAGAGAGAGAGAGAGAGCGAGAGCGAGAGAGCCAGAGACAGAGACAGAGACAGAGACAGAGACAGAGACAGAGACAGAGACAGAGACAGAGAGACAAATGAAGAACCCCAAGCCCAGGGGATCCCAACCCCTCTGAGCAACCCCCCAGTCAGACACCCTGATAGCCCTCATGACGACCCCCCCACACCCACTGAGGACATACACAAGCCACAGATTGTACTCCTTATGGACTCAAACGGGAAATACATACAAGAAAATAAACTTTTTCCAAAACACACAGTGTCTAAACTCTGGTGTCCAAACACCCAGCGCGCCCTAGACCTTCTGTCTGAGGACCGACTAGGATCACCCAGCCACATAATAATACACACAGGCACAAACGACCTGAGAACACAGCAGGAAAGGGTGGCCACAGCACTCAAGGGAGTGATAGAAAAAGCTTCTTCTACTTTCCCCAACGCACAAGTGGTTATCTCAACCCTGCTACCACGAAAATACTTCCACCCTGCTACCATACAGCGGGTAAACGCAAGTATTTCCCGTGACTGTGCATCAAAACCAAATGTCTACCTGGCCCACCACTCCACCCTGGACGTGAACAGCCTTTATGACCAGGTCCACCTATACAAGGCAGCAGTGCCCACCTTCGCCCGGACCCTAAAGGATATCGCCCTCAACCGCAGACCCAACACCTCACACAGGAGCAACAGATCAACAGACACCCCGCCCAGACCAGCGAGACACTCTCCCAGACCTGCGGGACCCCCCCAGGACCTACACATAGAGGACCCCCGCAGAGAGGACTTACATCCAGACCACAGCACCATCAACCACATCTACACCCCCCACCAATTAACTCCCCCCAAGTCAACCATGCCCACACCCCATTTAGGCCCCCCTCAGATCAGACCTATGCCCCTCCTACCCACCCCAAGCCCCCCCACTCCCACAAAGAGGGCCTCAACATGAAAGTCACACATACGCCCAGGCCGTGAGCAGGCAAACAGGCCCAACACCCACTCTTACACTAGCCCAAGCCAATGGCATGTACCAGATGCTCAGCAGGCTCTGCTCACAATTACTGGCCTGAGGCCAAACCACACAACCAACAACATTAGACACTTTATGGAACACAAAGCCTTCACTATTTCATCCTGGAATATCCAAGGCCTGAGGTCATCTGCCTTTGGCCTAAAGAGCAGGAATCTGGACTTCACCAAAGAAATCGGAAATACAGACATTGTCATCCTACAAGAAACATGGTATAGAGGAGACGGACCCACTGGTTGCCCTCTAGGTTACAGAGAGCTGGTAGTCCCATCCACCAAACTACCAGGTGTGAAACAGGGAAGGGACTCAGGGGGTATGCTAATTTGGTATAGAGCAGACCTAACTCACTCTATTAAATTAATCAAAACAGGAACATTTTACATTTGGTTAGAAATTCAAAAGGAAATTATCTCAACAGAGAAAAATGTCCTCCTGTGTGCTACCTATATCCCCCCACTAGAATCCCCATACTTTAATGAAGACAGTTTCTCCATCCTGGAGGGGGAAATCAATCATTTCCAGACCCAGGGACATGTACTAGTCTGTGGCGACCTAAATGCCAGAACTGGACAAGAACCTGACACCCTCAGCACACAGGGGGACAAACACCTACCTGGAGGTGACAGCATTCCCTCCCCCATATGCCCCCCTAGGCACAACTATGACAACATAACCAACAAAAACGGGTCACGACTCCTGCAGCTCTGTCGCACACTGGGTATGTACATAGTCAATGGTAGGCTTCGAGGGGACTCCTATGGTAGGTACACCTATAGCTCATCTCTTGGCAGTAGTACTGTAGACTACTTTATCACTGACCTCAACCCAGAGTCTCTCAGAGCGTTCACAGTCAGCCCACTGACACCCCTATCAGACCACAGCAAAATCACAGTCTACTTGAACAGAGCAATACTCAATCATGAGGCATCAAAGCCAAAGGAACTGAATAATATTAAGAAATGCTATAGATGGAAGGAAAGTAGTGTTGAAACCTACCAAAAAACAATTAGGAAACAACAAATTCAATCCATTCTAGACAACTTCCTGGACAAAACGTTCCACTGTAATAGTGAAGGTGTAAACTTGGCAGTAGAAAACCTAAACAGTATATTTGACCTCTCAGCTTCCCTATCAAATCTAAAAATCTCTAACAGAAAACCAAAGAAAAGTAATAACAGTGATAAATGGTTTGATGAAGAATGCAAAAACCGAAGAAAGAAATTGAGAAACCTATCCAACCAAAAACATAGAGACCCAGAAAACCTGAGCCTACGCCTTCACTATGGTGAATCACTAAAACAATACAGAAATACACTACGGAAAAGAAGGAACAGCATGTCAGAAATCAGCTCAATGTAATTGAAGAATCCATAGACTCTAACCACTTCTGGGAAAATTGGAAAACACTAAACAAACAACAACACGAAGAGCTATCTATCCAAAACGGAGATGTATGGGTAAACCACTTCTCCAATCTTTTTGGCCCTATAACAGAGAACAAACAGCAAAAAAATATACATGATCAAATGCAAATCTTAGAATCAACTATTAAAGACTACCAGAACCCACTGGATTCTCCAATTACATTGAATGAACTACAGGACAAAATACAAACCCTCCAACCCAAAAAGTCATGTGGTGTTGATGGTATCCTCAATGAAATGATAAAATATACAGACCACACATTTCAATTAGCTATACTTAAACTCTTTAACATCATTCTTAGCTCTGGCATCTTCCCCAATATTTGGAACCAAGGACTGATCACCCCAATCCACAAAAGTGGAGACAAATTTGACCCCAATAACTACCGTGGGATATGCGTCAACAGCAACCTTGGGAAAATCCTCTGCATTATCATTAACAGCAGACTAGTTCATTTCCTCAGTGAAAACAATGTACTGAGCAAATGTCAAATTGGCTTTTTACCAAATTACCGTACGACAGACCACGTATTCACCCTGCACACCCTAATTGACAAACAAACAAACCAAAACAAAGGCAAAGTCTTCTCATGCTTTGTTGATTTCAAAAAAGCTTTTGACTCAATTTGGCATGAGGGTCTGCTATACAAATTGATGGAAAGTGGGGTTGGGGGAAAAACATACGACATTATAAAATCCATGTACACAAACAACAAGTGTGCGGTTAAAATTGGCAAAAAACACACACATTTCTTTCCACAGGGCCGTGGGGTGAGACAGGGATGCAGTTTAAGCCCCACCCTCTTCAACATATATATCAACGAATTGGCGAGGGCACTAGAACAGTCTGCAGCACCCGGCCTCACCCTACTAGAATCTGAAGTCAAATGTCTTCTGTTTGCTGATGATCTGGTGCTTCTGTCACCAACCAAGGAGGGCCTTCAGCAGCACCTAGATCTTCTGCACAGATTCTGTCAGACCTGGGCCCTGACAGTAAATCTCAGTAAGACAAAAATAATGGTGTTCCAAAAAAGGTCCAGTTGCCAGGACCACAAATACAAATTCCATCTAGACACCGTTGCCCTAGAGCACACAAAAAACTATACATACCTCGGCCTAAACATCAGCGCCACAGGTAACTTCCACAAAGCTGTGAACGATCTGAGAGACAAGGCAAGAAGGGCCTTCTATGCCATCAAAAGGAACATACAATTTGACATACCAATTAGGATCTGGCTAAAAATACTTGAATCAGTTATAGAACCCATTGCCTTTATGGTTCTGAGGTCTGGGGTCCGCTCACCAACCAAGAATTCACAAAATGGGACAAACACCAAATTGAGACTCTGCATGCAGAATTCTGCAAAAACATCCTCCGTGTACAACGTAAAACACCAAATAATGCATGCAGAGCAGAATTAGGCCAATACCCGCTAATTATCAAAATCCAGAAAAGAGCCGTTAAATTCTATAACCACTTAAAAGGAAGTGATTCCCAAACCTTCCATAACAAAGCCATCACCTACAGAGAGATGAACTTGGAGAAGAGTCCCCTAAGTAAGCTTGTCCTGGGCCTCTGTTCACAAACACAAACAGACCCCACACAGCCCCAGGACAACAACAACAACAACAACAACACCAATTAGACCCAACCAAATCATGAGAAAACAAAAAGAGAATTACTTGACACATTGGAAAGAACAAACAAAAAAACAGAGCAAACTAGAATGCTATTTGGCCCTAAACAGAGAGTACACAGTGGCAGAATACCTGACCACTGTGACTGACCCAAACTTAAGGAAAGCTTTGACTATGTACAGACTCAGTGAGCATAGCCTTGCTATTGAGAAAGGCCGCCGTAGGCAGACCTGGCTCTCAAGAGAAGACAGGCTATGTGCACACTGCCCACAAAATGAGGTGGAAACTGAGCTGCACTTCCTAACCTCCTGCCAAATGTATGACCATATTAGAGACACATATTTCCCTCAGATTACAGCGATCCACAAAGAATTCGAAAACAAACCCAATTTTGATAAACTCCCCTTATCTACTGGGTGAAAAACCACAGTGTGCCATCACAGCTGCAAGATTTGTGACCTGTTGCCACAAGAAAAGGGCAACCAGTGAAGAACAAACACCATTGTAAATACAACCCATATTTATGTTTATTTATTTTCCCATTTGTACTTTAACTATTTGCACATTGTTACAACACTGTATATATACATAATATGACATTTGAAATGTCTTTATTCTTTTGAAACTTCTGAGTGTAATGTTTACTGTTAATATTTATTGTTTATTTCACTTTTGTTTACTATCTACTTCACTTGCTTTGGCAATGTTAACACACGTTTCCCATGCCAATAAAGCCCTTAAATTGAATTGAGAGAGAGAGAGAGAGAGAGAGAGAGAGAGAGAGAGAGAGAGAGAGAAAGCGAGAGAGAGAGAGCCAGAGACAGAGACAGAGAGAGAGAGAGAGAGAGACAGAGAGACAGAGAGACAGAGAGAGAGAGAGAGAGAGAGAGAGAGAGGTAAAAAGAAAAGAGGAAAGAGGAGAGTTAAAACAAGGACAGAGACCTGTGAGGAAGATACAGAATGTAGTAATAAATAAGGTTGGCATGTGATCAGAGCAGGTTCCTGTTTGATGTAAATCGCCCAGAGAGGGTTGATCAAGCACTGCCCTATTTTTATTGTGCTGGCACTGCCTGCTGAACTAAGCAGTGCACCAGCTGGAGGCATTTGGGTTCTATTAGTTTTTTAGTCACACCAATTCTTATCAAGCACTGTTAGAAACAAGCCTAGTTAGAGTGGAGAAATGTTCTTTGTCCTCTTTCTTGATATAATTAGTTTTGCGTTTTTCTTTTATATGTTGGAGAGAGAGAAGATAATCCCTATGACATTCAGCTGCATTGTGTTGAGTTCCAAACAATTTATTTCCAGTTCAAGGTTTACTTATTCACTGGTGCCAAACATATTGTTTAGAAGGATTTAGTCTAGAGCCCTATGATTACCAATCCATGACAAAGACGTGGAAACACAAACCAAAAAAACATGAATTGAACTGAATCTTCTATTTGCTCTAGCTCAGTTACAAACTGCATTAGGAGACTGGGAGAGAGAGGAGAGACTGGGAGAGAGAGAGGATATACTGGGAGAGAGAGGAGAGACTGGGAGAGAGAAGAGAGACTGGGAGAGAGAAGAGAGACTGGGAGAGAGAGAGGAGAAACTGGGAGAGACTGGGAAAGAGGAGAGACGGAGAGAGAGGAGAGACAGAGAGACTAGGAGAGAGAAGAGAGACGGAGAGAGAGAAGAGACAGAGAGACTGGGAGAGAGAGGAGAGACTGGGAGAGAGATGAGAGAGAGAGACTGGGAGAGAGATGAGAGACAGAGAGACTGGGAGAGAGAGAGGAGAGACTGGGAGAGAGAGGAGAGACTGGGAGAGAGAGGAGACTGGGAGAGAGAGGAGAGTGGGAGAGAGAGGAGAGACTGGGAGAGAGAGAGGAGAGAGACAGAGAGAGGACAGACTGGGAGAGAGAGGAGAGACTGGGAGAGAGAGGAGAGACTGGGCGAGAGAGGAGAGACTGGGAGAGAGACGAGAGATTGGGCGAGAGAGGAGAATGGGAGAGAGAGGAGAGACAGAGAGACTGGGAGAGAGAGGAGAGACTGGGAGAGAGAGAGAGGATAGACAGAGAGACTGGGAGAGAGAGAGGAGAGACTGGGAGGGAGAGAGAGAGAGAGAGGAGAGACTGGGAGCGATGAGGCAGGCTACAGGACAGCTGGATCAGCTGGTGCGTTGAAGAAAAAACGATGATGTAAGCAAACACAAGCAAACGCAAGCACTAATAGCTTCTGCAATCAATCATGGTGACAGGAAGTAGATTTAGCAAAGAAGAAAAGAGTATGAGAATGTTAAGGGACCTCTACACACGCAGC
Source organism: Coregonus clupeaformis (assembly GCF_020615455.1). Classification (NCBI taxonomy): domain Eukaryota; kingdom Metazoa; phylum Chordata; class Actinopteri; order Salmoniformes; family Salmonidae; genus Coregonus; species Coregonus clupeaformis. The sequence goes on along the minus strand of NC_059221.1, from coordinate 51,978,177 downwards.
AGCATATCAAATCAAGGGCATGTGAACACACTAACTAGACTTACCCTCAGCTGTCCGAAAACCAAGGATACACATATGAGCGGAGTGTAATACCATTTCTATGGTACCTCTGCTATTCTCCTGCATAAATTCAAATTATAGTCCACCTAATGTTTGCTTCACTGTTATCAATATTACATTGTTATTGCTATTGAATAGGAATTAAATTATGTGAGTAATTTCAACTAATTATTCCAGTCATTAGCTACCTAGTCAAGTGCTGCCTTTGAAGTCTGTTCACTTAATAGTCAAGTGGATTCTAGTGTAATGGATAGTGGCAGTGACCTAATAAAGTAATATTACTGATCAGCTAGAAATACAAGATCAAGCAACCAGGATAAATGTCTGAATGAAGCAACTAACCCTACATAGACACTGAGGCCTAAGCAGGCTGGTAGTGTCGAGAGGCCTGGGAGTAAAGTTCGCACCTTACCCACGATCAGGTGCTTGCAGAGCTGGCAGTGGGTGGGCTTGCGGAAAACGTGCTCCTGGAAGCAGTGGGTCACCTGCGTCAGGGGGCGGGCCGGGGGCGGGGCCTTGGAGGACAGCGAGGGGGAGGGGCTTAGAGACGGGGAGTGGGAGCAGAGGGAGGGGTTGGGGCTGAGTGACGGAGAGAGGGAGGGTGAGCGTTCACTGGCGAGGGGAGTGCCAAGGGGCGGGGAGGGGGGTGGTGGATCGGTGATGAAGTCTGGGGGGAGACGGGCGTCGCTGTAGGACCTCTGGAAGAAGTTCTCCACACTCTTACTGCGCATCAGGGTCTTAAAGGAGAGGGAGCGCTTCAGACGCTGGAGCTGCAGGGAGGGAAAGAGGAGGAGAGCAAGAGGAGGATTCACAACAGATACCAACACGTTAGGGATTTAACAGGTACAATAACAGGTGAACGTACCAGTTGTTCCCCAAGAGGACAAACAAGCAATTTTCCATTACCAAGTTGTTTCCATAAAACAAGTAGTGTTGTATAATAGTTTAGAGAGCTCACAAGGCCATCCGTGTGCAAAACTATTTCATGGAAAACCGACAGCACAAAAGGACATTAGCACTCACATGGGAAAGAATAATTTGTGAAATCCCATTTAGTTGGGTTTCATGTAAGGTTGCTAGCGGTAACCCACTGGGCACAGACGTCAATTCAGTCTATTCCACGTTGGGACTGAGCCAGTTTACCCAGCAGCCTTATCACCCGCTATCAGCAGCCAATCTCCTGGCTCCTTATCTGATTCAGTTCCTTTACAGTACCTATTGATGATGTCGCCACACCAGCCTGCCTCTGGCTCATTGTCAGTACGGATGATGGGCTTAAAATACACACACATCACACACACAAACCTATGCATGCAATGTACACATACACACACACACACACACACACACACACACACACACACACAGCATCCTTACCCCACATACATGACTTGACTATCATTCATTCCTTATCAGCTCTATTGACCAACCTGTTCCTGCATGACTGATAAATGAACACATGTCAAAGCCATCACTCCTGTATCCTGTCTCTCTAACTTGCATTGATTACCTAAATAAGTACATGTCCCCTAACTGACTGATGAGCTCCCCAGGCGCAGGTTGACTTTTATTGTCATGAATCTTGCGCTTGAGGCAGAACTGAACAATTTCTGCTAGATGGGCCAGCTGCAAAGTCAAAATTGGCTATTATCGTACAAATCCATGAAAACAATGTGTTTTTTTTTGTCTTAATTTAAGGTTAGGGTAAGGCATTAGGATTAGCCGTGTGGTTAAATTTAGGGTTAAGGTTAGAGCTAGGTTTAAAATCAGATTTTATGACTTTGTGGCTGTGCTAGCTAGTGACCACTGCAGAGCTGCCTCCAGGGCAAGATTCATGACAATAAATGCCAACCTGCTCCTCAGGCCCGAGATATTGATGATCATACATCATGTGGTGTTAGGTGTTATGGATGGTGCTGTGGTGAAGTATCTGTCACAGAGACACCATAGAGGTGACAGGAGGAAGAAGAGCTAGCAGAGAGAGGAGGGAGTTGTCCTCTCTGTCTAAATCTAAAAGAAGGGACCAGGGTAGGCAGACACACCATTGATCCACCACAGACACAGCTCCCTGCACTGTGCGTGCGAATGCACACCGGCACACACACACACACACACTCTCTCTCTCTCTCTGTCCGTCTGTCTGCTGCTAGCAGAGCTTACGCCTCTGTTTCTCAGGGAATAGGAGATGAAAACAGTTTGTCCAAGAGAGCGTGTGAGTCAGAAAGACAGATAGCTACCCAGTGTTCCTTTGTACGTGTTAGTGAGCATAGAAGTGTGTGTGTGAGTGCACGCGTGTGCTTGTTTGTGTAAAGTGTGTGTTTCTCCCCGTGTCAAATCTTTTGATTACTGTTGCTCATCTGAGTCTATGAGGATTGGGAATTGAAGTGGAGAGGCTGTTTGGTTTGACACACCTGTCAGTGCAGTGCTCCCTACGTAGCTACCATAAGGTGCGGTGCAGTGCGTCATGCGTTTGTACAGAGCATGTTAACTCAGAGGAAAGAAGCGTTGGCGTCATAGTAATAAAATCTAGATTCTATTACTATGGTTGGCGTAGCCTGCTGCCCGCACCGTGCTAAAACACGTCTCAATTAGAACTTATCTAATAAAGCCTCTGTGCTGGGCCGTGGTCAAAAGCAGTTCACTATAGATAGAATAGGGTGCCATTTGGGACGCAGCCAAAGAAAAATCCTTGTTAACCTCTATTTTAATATTAGCTGAGAGGTCCACAGCTTATATTTCTGAAGCAACGCCAAAATTAACATACAGTACTTCCAGTTCGCTTTATGCATAGTAATCCACAAGACTCCTGTTCATAATGAATGTTTGATGTACTTTCTATGTGTATTATGTCCTTTGCATTCAATACCCACGTGACCTAGCTACTGTACACATCCAACCCTGGCATACATACAGTTGAAGTTGGAAGTTTACATACACTTAGGTTGGAGTCATTAAAACTCGTTCTTCAACCACTCCACAAATTTCTTGTTAACAAACTATTGTTTTGGCAAGTCGGTTAGGACATCTACTTTGACCATGACACAAGTAACTTTTCCAACAATTGTTTACAGACAGATTATTTCACTTATAATTCACGGAATCACAATTCCAGTGGGTCAGAAGTTTACATACACTAAGTTGACTGTGCCTTTAAACAGCTTGAAAAATTCCAAAAAATGATGTCATGGCTTTAGAAGCTTCTGATAGGCTAATTGACATCATTTGAGTCAATTGGAGGTGTACCTGTGGATGTATTTCAAGGCCTACCTTCAAACTCAGTGCCTCTGCTTGACATCATGGGAAAATCAAAAGAAATCAGCAAAGACCTCAAAAAAAAAATTTGTAGACCTCCACAAGTCTGGTTCATCCTTGGGAGCAATTTCCAAACGCCTGAAGGTACCACATTCATCTGTACAAACAATAGTACGCAAGTATAAACACCATGGGACCACGCAGCCGTCATACCGCTCAGGAAGGAGACGCATTCTTTCTCCTAGAGTTGAACGTACTTTGGTGGGAAAAGTGCAAATCAATCCCAGAACAACAGCAAATCACCTTGTGAAGATGCTGGAGGAAACAGGTACAAAAGTACAGTGAGGGAAAAAAGTATTTGATCCCCTGCTGATTTTGTACGTTTGCCCACTGACAAAGACATGATCAGTCTATAATTTTTATGGTATGTTTATTTGAACAGTGAGAGACAGCATAACAAAACAAAAATCCAGAAAAACGCATGTCAAAAATGTTATAAATTGATTTGCATTTTAATGAGGGAAATAAGTATTTGACCCCTCTGCAAAACATGACTTAGTACTTGGTAGCAAAACTCTTGTTGGCAATCACAGAGGTCAGACGTTTCTTGTAGTTGGCCACCAGGTTTGCACACATCTCAGGAGGGATTTTGTCCCACTACTCTTTGCAGATCTTCTCCAAGTCATTAAGGTTTCGAGGCTGACGTTTGGCAACTCTAACCTTCAGCTCCCTCCACAGATTTTCTATGGGATTAAGGTCTGGAGACTGGCTAGGCCACTCCAGGACCTTAATGTGCTTCTTCTTGAGCCACTCATTTGTTGCCTTGGCCATGTGTTTTGGGTCATTGTCATGCTGGAATACCCATCCACGACCCATTTACAATGCCCTGGCTGAGGGAAGGAGGTTCTCACCCAAGATTTGACGGTACATGGCCCCGTCCATCGTCCCTTTGATGCGGTGAAGTTGTCCTGTCCCCTTAGCAGAAAAACACCCCCAAAGCATAATGTTTCCACCTCCATGTTTGACGGTGGGGATGGTGTTCTTGGGGTCATAGGCAGCATTCCTCCTCCTCCAAACACGGCGAATTGAGTTGATGCCAAAGAGCTCGATTTTGGTCTCATCTGACCACAACACTTTCACCCAGTTCTCCTCTGAATCATTCAGATGTTCATTGGCAAACTTCAGACGGGCCTGTATATGTGCTTTCTTGAGCAGGGGGACCTTGCGGGCGCTGCAGGATTTCAGTCCTTCACGGCGTAGTGTGTTACGAATTGTTTTCTTGGTGACTATGGTCCCAGCTGCCTTGAGATCATTGACAAGATCCTCCCGTGTAGTTCTGGGCTGATTCCTCACCGTTTTCATGATCATTGCAACTCCACAAGGTGAGATCTTGCATGGAGTCCCAGGCCGAGGGAGATTGACAGTTATTTTGTGTTTCTTCCATTTGGGAATAATCGCACCATCTGTTGTCACCTTCTCACCAAGCTGCTTGGCGATGGTCTTGTAGCCCATTCCAGCCTTGTGTAGGTCTACAATCTTGTCCCTGACATCCTTGGAGAGCTCTTTGGTCTTGGCCATGGTGGAGAGTTTGGAATCTGATTGATTGATTGCTTCTGTGGACAGGTGTCTTTTATACAGGTAACAAACTGAGATTAGGAGCACTCCCTTTAAGAGTGTGCTCCTAATCTCAGCTGTTACCTGTATAAAAGACACCTGGGAGCCAGAAATCTTTCTGATTGAGAGGGGGTCAAATACTTATTTTCCGTCATTAAAATGCAAATCAATTGATAACATTTTTGACATGCGTTTTTCTGGATTTTGTTGTTGTTATTCTGTCTCTCACTGTTCAAATAAACCTACCATTAAAATTATAGACTGATCATTTCTTTGTCAGTGGTCAAACGTACAAAATCAGCAGGGGATCAAATACTTTTTTCCCTCACTGTAGGCTACATGGCCTATGTAGGCTATTTCAAACATATTGAAATCAATTTCATGTTCAATCAATTGAGTGCTATTTTGCTACTAGGCTACTATCTGTAATTTTTGCCTCAACGTGTTTGGTATGTCACGGAATGAAGGGTACAGTAACATGGTGTGTGACAACATGTGCGCAATGATGGGCCCACTCTGTGATTTAGTGCATTATTATTAAAATTATAGACTGATCATTTATTTGTCAGTGGGCAAACGTACAAAATCAGCAGGGGATCAAATACTTTTTTCCCTCACTGTATCTATATCCACAGTAAAATGAGTCCTATATCGACATAACCTGAAAGGCCGCTCAGCAAGGAAGAAGCCACTGCTCCAAAACCGCCATAAAAAAGCCAGACTACGGTTTGCAACTGCACATGGGGACAAAGATCGTACTTTTTGGAGAAATGTCCTCTGGTCTGATGAAATAAAAATAGAACTGTTTAGCCATAATGACCATCGTTATGTTTGAAGGAAAAAGGGGGAAGCTTGCAAGCCGAAGAACACCATCCCAACCGTGAAGCACGGGGGTGGCAGCATCATGCTGTGGGGGTGCTTTGCTGCAAGAGGGACTGGTGCACTTCACAAAATAGATGGCATCATGAGGAAGGAAAATTATGTGGATATATTGAAGCAACGTTTCAAGACATCAGTCAGGAAGTTAAAGCTTGATTGCAAATGGGTCTTCCAAATGGACAATGACCCCAAGCATACTTCCAAAGTTGTGGCAAAATGGCTTAAGGACAACAAAGTCAAGGTATTGGAGTGGCCATCACAAAGCCCTGACCTCAATCCTATAGAAAAGTTGTGGGCAGAACTGAAAAAGCGTGTGCGAGCAAGGATGCCTACAAACCTAACTCAGTTACACCAGCTCTGTCAGGAGGAATGGGCCAAAATTCACCCAACTTATTGTGGGAAGCTTGTGGAAGGCTACCCTAAACGTTTGACCCAAGTTAAACAATTTAAAGGCAATGCTACCAAATACTAATTGAGTGTATGTAAACTTCTGACCCACTGGAAAGTGATGAAAGAAATAAAAGCTGAAATAAATCATTATCTCTACTATTATTCTGACATTTCACATTCTTAAAATAAAGTGGTGATCCTAACTGACCTAAGACATGGAATTTTTACTAGGATTAAATGTCAGGAATTGTGAAAAACAGAGTTTAAATGTATTTGGCTAAGGTTTATGTAAACTTCCGACTTGAACTATATGTGTATCCTAGTCCCTTAACTGCCCTATTCAATGCCTATCCCCTGCAATTTCATGATAATATCAGGCTGGCAATCATGTCAGAAAGTCTAGGGAAAGTTTCTCTTTCTTTTTGTTGCTGTTCACTTTTTAAATCGGAAGCAAGCAGCACAGTGGGAGGAGGCATTGGGGAATAGAACATTATTCCAGTGAGGCAGAAGTCTCTGTGAGAAGTTTGATCCAAAGCTGCAGTGACTGATGCTTTGTGGTCTTTGAGATGTTGTTGAATGTATCCCCCTCCAACATTTCTCCTCTCCTCAGAACCACCCCTTCCTTACCTCTCTGACTCACACGGAGGTAAAGATATGACACAGCTAATTTCTACTCCACAATTGGTTTTCTGTGTACTATTTTAACTTGTTTTAACTGTCTGGTATTGGTTGGTAAGGAAGTATTGTATCGTAAGGCAAATTTCAGCGCAAGCAAACAATCAAGTATAATCTTATTTTACCATCACCCAGCAATCCCCTCCCTGACCGGACTACATTATTGTTCAGACTACAGGTTGACTACAGCAGATTGACTAGCTGGCCCTGGAGACCCACAGGTGTCTTCATATTCCTCACCCCTCCCACCTAGCACCACTCTCTGTAGCCATCCTCCGACCCAATATCTCCACTTCCATAGGTGTTGGTTTAGAGTGCACACATTATGTCAATTAAATACAAAAATAAACCAGCACCAAGTTTAAGTGCTACACTATTTCTAAGTGCTACACTAGGAGATAATTCTGCTGCAGTGCTACTGCTAGAAGCACCACCAGTAGAGTATTTTGTTGATGGTGGTGGAAAATGCTGTATCAGGTGCCGCTCCAGAATCTCCCATAAGTGTTCAATTGTGTTGAGATCTGGTGACTGAGACGGCCATGGCATATGGTTTACATCGTTTTCATGCTCACCAAACCATTCAGTGACCACATGAAACGATTCAGTGACGCTAAGCATGATGGGATGTTCATTTCTTAATTAACTCAGGAACCACACCTGTGTGGAATCACCTACTTTTAATATTTACATTTTAGTCATTTAGCAGACGCTCTTATCCAGAGCGACTTACATTATTATTTTTATTTTATTTTTCATACTGGCCCCCCGTGGGAATCGAACCCACAACCCTGGCGTTGCAAACACCATGCTCTACATCCCTGCCGGCCATTCCCTCCCCTACCCTGGACGACGCTGGGCCAATTGTGCGCCGCCCCATGGGTCTCCCGGTCGTGGCCGGCTACGACAGAGCCTGGATTCGAACCAGGATCTCTAGTGGCACAGCTAGCACTGTGATGCAGTGCCTTAGACCACTGCGCCACTCGGGAGACTACACTAATACACCTTGTATCCCTCATTTACTCAAGCGTTTCCATTATTTTGGCAGTTACCTGTAGATGATAGATAGATAGATGCAAACAGGACTCATTTAAAATGCTGACAACAGAACTAACATTAGTCTAATGAAGATACAAATATCTGCAGAGTCTGTGTTGATGGAGGAAGTGGTGGGGATGCAGATTCTGTGTAGGTTGATGATGTTGATACGAAACAAGAGCAAAAACAGGTGGCCAGAGAGGAAGAGAGGAATAGTGGGGAAAGACACAAATGATCACGCTATGCAACAGTGTTTCTAAGGTCCAATTAAATGCAAGGGAATCCTGTTGTGAGATGATTAAAGTAGCCAATCCGGTACTAAGGGTAATATAAACACTTTTGTTCTTTATCATATATGCAAGAAAAACAGAAGGGATATGAAACTGTTGAATGTCAAACTGTTACAGACCTATATCCATCCTGCCCTGCCTTTCGAAAGTATTTGAAAGCCAAGTTAACAAACAGATCACCGACCATTTCGAATCCCACCGTACCTTCTCCGCTATGCAATCCGTTTTCCGAGCTGGTCATGGGTGCACTTCAGCCACGCTCAAGGTCCTAAACGATATTATAACCGCGATCGATAATAGACAGTACTGTGCAGCCGTCTTCATCGACCTGGCCAAGGCTTTCGACTCTGTCAACCACCGCATTCTTATTGGCAGACTAAATAGCCTTGGTTTCTCAAATGACTGCCTCGCCTGGTTCACCAACTACTTCTCAGATAGAGTTCAGTGTGTCAAATCGGAGGGCCTGTTGTCTGGACCTATGGCAGTCTCTATGGGGGTGCCACAGGGTTCAATTCTTGGGCCGACTCTTTTCTCCGTGTATATCAATGATGTCGCTCTTGCTGCTGGTGACTCTCAGATCCACCTCTACGCAGACGACACCATTTTGTATACATCTGGCCCTTCATTGGACACTGTGTTAACAAACCTCCAAACGAGCTTCAATGCCATACAACACTCCTTCAGTAGCCTCCAACTGCTCTTAAACACTAGTAAAACTAAATGCATGCTCTTCAATCGAACGCTGCTGGCACCCGCCCAACCGACTAGAATCACCACTCTCGACGGGTCTGACCTAGAGTATGTGGACAACTACAAATACCTAGGTGTCTGGTTAGACTGTAAACTCTCCTTCCAGACTCACATTAAGAATCTCCAATCCAAAGTTAAATCTAGAATCGGCTTCCTATTTCGCAACAAAGCCTCCTTCACTCATGCTGCCAAACATGCCCTCGTAAAACTGACTATCCTACCGATCCTTGACTTCGGCGATGTCATTTACAAAATAGCCTCCAACACTCTACTCAGCAAATTGGATGTAGTCTATCACAGTGCCATCCGTTTTGTCTCCAAAGCACCATACACTACCCACCACTGTGACCTGTACGCTCTTGTTGGCTGGTCCTCACTACATGTTCGTCATCAAACCCACTGGCTCCAGGCCATCTATAAATCACTGCTAGGCAAATCCCCGCCTTATCTTAGCTCATTGGTCACCATAGCAGCACCAAACCCGTAGTCTGCGCTCCAGCAGGTATATCTCACTGGTCATTCCCAAAGCCAACACCTCCTTTGGCTGCCATTCCTTCCAGTTCTCTGCTGCCAATGACTGGAACGAATTGCAAAAATCTCTGAAGCTGGAGACTCTTATCTCCCTCACTAACTTTAAGCATCAGTTGTCAGAGCACCTTACCGATCACTGCACCTGTACACAGCCCATCTGAAATTAGCCCACCCAACTACCTCATCCCTATATTGTTATTTATTTTGCTCTTTTGCACCCCAGTATCTCTATTTGCACATAATATCTTGCACATCTAGCATTCCAGTGTTAATACTAATTGTAATTATTTTGCACTATAGCCTATTTATTGCCTTACCTCCATAACTTGCTACATTTGCACACACTGTATATATATTTTCTGTTGTATTTTTTGACTTTATGTTTTTTTACCCCATATGTAACTCTGTGTTGTTGTTTTTATCGCACTGCTTTGCTTTATCTTGGCCAGGTCGCAGTTGTAAATGAGAACTTGTTCTCAACTGGCTTACCTGGTTAAATAAAGGTTAAATAAAAATAAAAAAATAAAATAAAAAAATGTATGTAGATTTCACTGCTAGACTAAAGCTGCTCATTATGTATGGCAAGGGCACAGTCCCACTTTGAATGAGAGATGCAAGAGCACAGTCTCTCTAGCTCTCTCTGCACACACACACTCATACACACACACAAATACACACACGAACCCAACTGATCAAACAATGGGCACACACAGAGCACACTCACAAACACGTTTTCTCCCTCCCTCTCTCTCTCTCTGTATTTCTTCCAGACATATTGTGCTAGGCTGTGTGAAACCAAACTCCAAATAAAAGGATAGCTGCTCTACCTGGCTGGCACCTCCGCCCCCTCACCCAGACACCCTCCATCACCTTCACCCTGACAGCTCATCACCCGCCCATTACACTCTCCAGTCACTGTCCACACGCTAGACCTCAATACACAGCCTGTCAATCACAGAGAGAGAGAGAGAGAGAGAGAGAGAGAGAGAGAGAGAGAGAGAGAGAGAGAGAGAGAGAGAGAGAGAGAGAGAGAGAGAGAGAGAGAGAGAGAGAGAGAGAGAGAGAGAGAGAGAGAGAGAGAGAGAGAGAGAGAGAGAGAGAGAGAGAGAGAGAGAGAGAGAGAGAGAGAGAGAGACCCAATTGCCAAAGCACATGCTACCTGCGGTATATCTGGAGCTTTTCCAGTGAACACATAATCATATGATACATGGATATTTCCTTATCTTTGCACTGCTTCACAGTCCTACAGCAGTGCATCCCTGTCAGTGAGGCAAGACGTCACATCAATAAACATCCAAGCAGTGAAGGTGTTACACCAATTAAAGCCCCCCCCCCATCACTCTGTGGTCTCTGTCTCTCAGCTCTGCCCAAAGGGAGATAGAGGAGTATTAGAAGTATCAGAGGGGAAGACAGACACCATGTTATAGCACAGCCTAAAGCAACAACTCAAAAGCTAACTGAGGAAGAGCATATTGAATTTGAAAGTTTGGTGTTGTTGTTGTCTTACTGAAGGAATCATTAAAGTTCACATACAGTCTCCCTGAACTCTCCTGTATTCTGTAGGCTTGATCAAAGCCATCACAGTGGTTTTCTAAGGAGAGAGACTGGTGGTAAGTCAATCAAATATATTTATAAAGCCCTTTTTACATCAGCAGATGTCACAAAGTGCTATACAGAAACCCAGCCTAAAACCCCAAACAGCAAGCAATGCAGATGTAGAAGGACTGTGGCTAGGAAAAACTCCCTAGAAAGGCATGAACCTAGGAAGAAACCTAGAGAGGAACCAGGCTCTGAGGGGTGGCCAGTCCTCTTCTGGCTGTGCCGGGTGGAGATTATAAGAGTCCATGGCCATTAAGGCCAGATTGTTCTTCAAGATGTTGATAGAGATGACAGTCTGCAGCTACGCGAAGGGTGCTATTTTCATGGCTGCTGTCCACTTCTCCAGAATCTCATCTGTTCCTCAACACACACAAAAACACACCTCAGCCAGTCTGGACATAACACACCACTGTGAGCCAGCCCAGTCAGCCCAGCGGCGACACTCTAGAGTCCTCCTCTCCTCTCCTTCTCTCTCATTGGCTCTCTGCCTTTCTCTCAATTTCTGACATCCTTCATCTAAGTTGGGACTAGTGGGAACACGCTGCAGGCAGCTTCAGGGAGCATCTGTTATCTGATGAGAGTAATTCTTCTCTATCAATTCAATTCAATTTCAATTCAATTTAAGGGCTTTATTGGCATGGGAAACGTGTGTTAACATTGCCAAAGCAAGTGAAGTAGATAGTAAACAAAAGTGAAATAAACAATAAATATTAACAGTAAACATTACACTCAGAAGTTTCAAAAGAATAAAGACATTTCAAATGTCATATTATGTATATATACAGTGTTGTAACAATGTGCAAATAGTTAAAGTACAAATGGGAAAATAAATAAACATAAATATGGGTTGTATTTACAATGGTGTTTGTTCTTCACTGGTTGCCCTTTTCTTGTGGCAACAGGTCACAAATCTTGCAGCTGTGATGGCACACTGTGGTTTTTCACCCAGTAGATAAGGGAGTTTATCAAAATTGGGTTTGTTTTCGAATTCTTTGTGGATCGCTGTAATCTGAGGGAAATATGTGTCTCTAATATGGTCATACATTTGGCAGGAGGTTAGGAAGTGCAGCTCAGTTTCCACCTCATTTTGTGGGCAGTGTGCACATAGCCTGTCTTCTCTTGAGAGCCAGGTCTGCCTACGGCGGCCTTTCTCAATAGCAAGGCTATGCTCACTGAGTCTGTACATAGTCAAAGCTTTCCTTAAATTTGGGTCAGTCACAGTGGTCAGGTATTCTGCCACTGTGTACTCTCTGTTTAGGGCCAAATAGCATTCTAGTTTGCTCTGTTTTTTGTTTGTTCTTTCCAATGTGTCAAGTAATTCTCTTTTTGTTTTCTCATGATTTGGTTGGGTCTAGTTGTGTTGTTGTTGTTGTTGTCCTGGGGCTGTGTGGGGTCTGTTTGTGTTTGTAGAACAGAGCCCCAGGACAAGCTTACTTAGGGGACTCTTCTCCAAGTTCATCTCTCTGTAGGTGATGGCTTTGTTATGGAAGGTTTGGGAATCGCTTCCTTTTAAGTGGTTATAGAATTTAACGGCTCTTTTCTGGATTTTGATAATTAGCGGGTATTGGCCTAATTCTGCTCTGCATGCATTATTTGGTGTTTTACGTTGTACACGGAGGATGTTTTTGCAGAATTCTGCATGCAGAGTCTCAATTTGGTGTTTGTCCCATTTTGTGAATTCTTGGTTGGTGAGCGGACCCCAGACCTCAGAACCATAAAGGGCAATGGGTTCTATAACTGATTCAAGTATTTTTAGCCAGATCCTAATTGGTATGTCAAATTTTATGTTCCTTTTGATGGCATAGAAGGCCTTTCTTGCCTTGTCTCTCAGATCGTTCACAGCTTTGTGGAAGTTACCTGTGGCGCTGATGTTTAGGCCGAGGTATGTATAGTTTTTTGTGTGCTCTAGGGCAACGGTGTCTAGATGGAATTTGTATTTGTGGTCCTGGCAACTGGACCTTTTTTGGAACACCATTATTTTTGTCTTACTGAGATTTACTGTCAGGGCCCAGGTCTGACAGAATCTGTGCAGAAGATCTAGGTGCTGCTGTAGGCCCTCCTTGGTTGGTGACAGAAGCACCAGATCATCAGCAAACAGAAGACATTTGACTTCAGATTCTAGTAGGGTGAGGCCGGGTGCTGCAGACTGTTCTAGTGCCCTCGCCAATTCGATGATATATATGTTGAAGAGGGTGGGGCTTAAACTGCATCCCTGTCTCACCCCACGGCTCTGTGGAAAGAAATGTGTGTGTTTTTTGCCAATTTTAACCGCACACTTGTTGTTTGTGTACATGGATTTTATAATGTCGTATGTTTTTCCCCCAACCCCACTTTCCATCAATTTGTATAGCAGACCCTCATGCCAAATTGAGTCAAAAGCTTTTTTGAAATCAACAAAGCATGAGAAGACTTTGCCTCTGTTTCGGTTTGTTTGTTTGTCAATTAGGGTGTGCAGGGTGAATACGTGGTCTGTCATACGGTAATTTGGTAAAAAGCCAATTTGGCCTTGTGCTTGTGTGATATCTGATCCCATCAAATCACTCAAGAGGCCTTATCTTTTGGAGTGGCTCTGATTGTGTGTGTGTGAAAGAGAAATAGATGGATAGAAAGATAAGATAGAAGGATAGACGGAGAGATGGGATGTGTGCAGCGTGTGTGTGTGTATGCATGCGTGTGCGAGAGACTGACAGCAAGACCCCCACATCCTGAGACCATCAGACCCTGTCTATAGAGTCCATTCCCCACCCCCTGATCCGTTTATTTGGAGAGAATGGCTTTAACATTTCCCACAGTGCTCATCTAATGGATTCTTAATAGACTACAACTGAGAAAGTGTCTTTGGGCACCAAGCTACTGAATTGCAAGCATTTAATGGGAGCTCCATAGACATCGCAATTAACCTACTATTTTAACACTGCCGGAGTTAACCTCAATCAGAGCCATGGGGTTTAAGGTGAAAGAGATAAATCATTGTGGCACTGACCCTTGATACTACAACCTAAGCTCCCAGTAATGAAGGGAGATATTAGTAGCTGACATTGAGGAATGTGTTTTCATCCTAGTAGTGATGACATGATAGGAACATTTTTGGATTGCAATGTCAGAGTGATGTAGTAAGTTTTATGCTTAAAAATAAATAAAGAGAGTTGCATCCTCTATATACAAGCTCCCAGTAATTTATTAGGTAAACCACTAACGTTTTGGCATCACTGTGCTTTCTTCAGGGTGATGTAGTAAACCATAGTAATCTGGAATACAAAAGAAATGTGCAGCATGTGTGAGCTGATTCAGTGTCTGTGTGAGACAGTGTGTGGCATGCATGTGTGCGTGTGTGAGAGAGAGAGTATGAGCGACTGAGTGAGTGTACGTGTGTGTCTGAATGCATCATGGTCCATGGATGGACTCAAGAAGACTGAATCGTATGTTTATTGCGCTCTGCAACATCTCTTACAGTCAGATGCCAGTTGTGTACAGACAAAACTGTCTGAACAGAGGCTAGTAAATGGAAGCAACCTGAGAGAAATGGATGTGGCTAGTGGCTGCTGTCTGTGTGTCTGTTTAAAAAGGCACTTCAAGAAAAAGCACTTTAAACCCTGACACACTTCACAGTGTATTCTATAGCCTACTACTTCAAGGTTACCTTTCAAAATGGTGTCTCGCAGTCAGGTAGCATTCTATGCAATCACAAACCTCATTTGAACAACTGAGGCTGAGCGTAGGTAGGCTACATCAAAGGATGTTGTGTGCCTTATGCTGCATTTAGAGGAGGGACGCAAATACCGTCATACCAGTCGGCATACGGGACAAGAAAGCAAGAAAGACGGTGATGGCAAAAGCAAGCCAGTACGATTGTATGCCTTGCTATGGTGATTTCAGTAAACAAACAGTGCAAATCAACATCCGGTAGAAAACAACGTTACGGCAGACGGCAAAAGTTGAAATATTTTTACTCTGGTGGCAAGTCCCGTTTATGGTGGCGGCTGACGGCATTTACCGTCGTTGTCTCATTGAAAACAATGACATCCAGTTTGCCGTCTACCGTCTACCTCATGCCATCTAAACGCAGCATTAACTTCAATCTCAGCAAATATGTACAAAAGTGCTGCCGACACATTCAATGACACATGATAGGCAATGATAGGAACATGCACAGCAAGGCAGTCAAATGACCAGAACATCAAGGGACAACATGTAATTGCTTGTTTCTATCATGTTTAACCGCAGGGGCCCTTGAATTCTGGACAGTAAATTGGTTTGTATCAGTTGAGAAATTGCTTGGCACTCTTTAATCTCTTCCAGTAAACTAAATGTTGTGAGTGGAGTAGTGCTGTGAGTGGCTGCAGTGTTCAAACCATTTACATTCAAAACTAAACAAACTTTCCTAATGGGCCTAATGGTAAGAGAACCTGGACAGGACATTCATTCTAAAACATTCTGGAACAGGCGTGTCCCTTCCTTAGTAAAGTATTCTTCATTGAGCAATGCGCGTAAGCGCAGACACACACACAGCAAGAGAGAGAAAGAGAACGTTCCAATCCTCTAGCCCCCCTTACGTCAGACCTGACGTGAGTTATTTTATATACCCCTAGTGACGCAATTTACTGATCATGCGGTTTTGAAATACACCTGGCTGCAATCTATTGTGTTCAAGACAGTTGGGTTTATTACCATTCAAATTATGAAAATGAACTATATATATAAAAAAATATTTTACTCCAATACTGTAATAAAGCAGTGATTAACTATGATTTTTTTCTGATATTAAGTCAACAGTATCTCCATCTCAGCATCGTAAAGCAAAATAAAGATATCAATGTGATGGTGAAAGCAACAAGCACTTTTAACTTTCTGAAGCCAAGTCATACAGGCTACTGGTATGTGGTTGTCATGGCTTTCTGGCCAAATAGTATACGTGTTAACACAAAACAAACATATTCACCATGTAAAAACACCTGGAACAACCATTCAAACACCTTCACATTTCAAAACCTCCACTATCTAGTCAAAAGAACGGACTGCGTAAAACCTGCAAACCACTATGGACTGAGGTTCAAATTTCTCCAGCTGGTTATCTTGCAAGGATATTTGTTGTTTCACCGCGGTCTGAACCAGTTGTCAGCCAGTGAGACATTTGAGTATAGTATACTACTTGCCTTGGACACCGGTGTGATGGACATGTTGCTTGGCGAGCGTTGGAGCTGCGTCTCGGTCTCCATCTCGCTGTTCTCTGTCATCATCAGTCTCTTCACGGGATGAAATGAGACAGTCGGGTATATGTGGTCCGGGTTCCAGAATAATTGGACTGTTACTGCTGATTTCATTCAAATGTGAGTTAGTCAAAAGTACTGCCCAGTGTAGCCATTGAGATTGGCTAAATAAAGTGTGCCATCTCACCACGTTTTAAGGATTCGCGCGCGCGGGGAATAGGCAGGCTGTTGAGAATCATGCGCCACGAGATGCACAGGTTTACATCCAATTAATATACATCACAGGTCTAAAGGCATTTCAGGTCAGGGCTGCAGAAAGGGTGCAGTCTGTGGCGGTATTCGAAAGATTGGACCTTAGTTACGCATCAGCAAATAACGGTCCTATCCTGCCCTGCGAGGCAAGTAACCTACCAACTGCTATTCTCCCTGGTAGTATTATAGTTGTCAACTAAAATCTGATCCAAATACCTCATGTTGGAACAAGCAGGTGCGACTCTCCTAAAGAATAACAAATATTGATGTTTTCGAATCTGAGGGCTTATAGTCCATTAGATTTCTAAAAACAAATAGTTTAGATGTTCCCGGAAGGTTTCTCGCACAAGCCAGAACTTCTATAGTAGTAGTATGGTAAGGGTACAATAGCATTTTCCTTTCGTCCAACCTTTTACTGGACGTGTGCTGCCAACATAAATTCGACTAAACCGCAAACCCAGTCACGCCTCAATGTGCGTCCGTGGCGCATGATTGGAGCACTCTTTACAACTATGTCAATATTAATTTACTCAAAATTCAGGATTGGTGGTTGTCCGAATTTCATAAAGGGGGCGGTATCTTGGTGTAACAGTAGTTTAGGATAGAAAATACTGGGCTTCAAATAAAGCTCCCATAACCATGTTGGGCACATGGAAAATCTCTGTGTAAATGAATGCCATTTCATAGAACATTTATATTGTCAACATTTCCATTGATGGGCTATCATATAGTGTTTCCTCACATGCCTAAGACGATATGGTTGAAAGAAAGATACCTTTTGCATAATGATTACATTAGGAATGATGTGATTTTAGAATACATGGTCAGTGTAGTGGTGAAAAAATAAATTAACAAAATTTTGAAAATAATCTCCAGTATTTTTGTTTCCACCTTCACCACCATGTCTTGTTTCTAGGTGTTAGTCGTCAATATAGGTAGCCAGCCTATACGTGCCCTTCTGTATGTGTCATCGAGCACAAGTCAAACAAGATCAGACTCTCTCTCTCTCTCTCTCTCTCTGTGTGCACTGAACAGCGCATGAATCAGCATGATGAATCACTTCGAAATAATATACTGTACCTTATTACACCTTAGAGCACGCACCAAAGGGTACATGTAGATGTCATACCTGTCTCTTATGACATGGATAGGGTAGGGGGCCAGGTTTTCCACACAGATGTGATGACATCTTGCCTGAAGTGTAATATATTATTCGAAAACAGTTTCAATCATTGCACGTTGACTAGTGCACTTGTCTTGGAACGAATACAGAGAATGAAGCTGTCTCAGCAGGTATCCTACTGATAATGCGGTCTGTTTCTACTTAGGCTACATATGAAAAACACTGATCTGAATGACCCAGAGGAGGGGGAAAAAATCTGAGCAGTCAGTGTAATGTTTTAACAGGACACTTAGGAATCTAATCCGAGAATAGCTTCAATTTTTATTAATAGTTTTCAAGTGATTTTCCCCAGAAAGACGACCCATGTGGGACAGGTTGGCCCATTTTCCACTGTCTGTGTGTAAGTATCTACATGAGCATATCTAAAAGAGAGGTAGGAAGTAGGAGGATAGAGTTAGAGAAAGGAAATAAAGAGAGAAAGAGCGAGAACGAGGGAATGAATGACAAAGAGAGACACCAAAGCATCTTCTAGTAATGATCTTCTCTGTTCTCTTCCAGGTTTCTGTCCTCTCCTTTCTTTAACCCCTATGCTCCGCTCCAAGGTTACCTGTGCTTATAAAATGAACCCCTACATGTTATCTTTGTTACAGCATCTTCCATTTAGCAGATACAGTAAATGTTGCACAGCCCATCTCCCCTTCATTTTATCACTGTCCTATAAAACACAGCGGGCACAGTCACAGACCCTATCTGCAATGCTGCCTTATAGGCACAGACCCTATCTGTAAGGCTGCCTTATAAAAGGTGAGCTCCTAATCTCTTATACAGATGTGCCTCTGATGCCTAACCAGCAGGCAGTGGCCATTCATCATGGGTCATGTGATACTGACAGGGTGATGGTTATAAAGGGGGGGGGGGGCTATGGATGGTGGCTGTGATTACAAACAATTTCCTTAGTCTTTGAACCCATCACATTCAGTGGTTTTCCACTGATTGATCATTACACACAGTGGCCATCCCAATTACCAATACTGCACCTGTCCCCAGCAGTAGGGAATTCAGATGGAGGACAAAAACAAGTAACATGGGAAAATAGAGATGGAGGCAAGAGAAACATAAGAGAAAAAGGAGAAGACAGGAGGAGGGAATATGTAAAGGTTTTGGTGTTTTGGTCATTTGTTAAACTGTGGACTCACAGACAGGGACAAACTCTTCTACTTTCACATAGGTGAACGTGGAAGAGTGATGGAGAGCCTGTGTGTGTGTGGTAGCAGTCTGCCACAACATCAGAGAGAGCTACACTTCTGCATATGATTACAGTATTTCTATGCGTTCCATTATTCCACCTAAGCCCTTCATCAAAGTTTGGGCTAAGCTGTCAGAAGCCATTTGGTGGTAGAAGAAGAAGAAGAAGAAGAAGAAGAAGAAGAAGAAGAAGAAGAAGAAGAAGAAGAAGAAGAAGAAGAAGAAGAAGAAGAAGAAGAAGAAGAAGAAGAAGAAGAAGAAGAAGAAGAAGAAGAAGAAGAAGAAGAAGAAGAAGAAGAAGAAGAAGAAGAAGAAGAAGAAGAAGAAGAAGAAGAAGAAGAAGAAGAAGAAGAAGAAGAAGAAGAAGAAGAAGAAGAAGAAGAAGAAGAAGAAGAAGAAGAAGAAGAAGAAGAAGAAGAAGAAGAAGAAGAAGAAGAAGAAAGAAGAAGAAGAAGAAAGAAGAAAGGAAGCCAAGGAGAGTGACATTATTATTGTGTTACCCCAGCAATCCTATTCCAATGAATTATTCCTAGTTTTCTCCAGCGCGTCAGCACCAAGTGCCAGCTGTGTGGCGGATTGTGCAGACACAGAGAGCAAAGGAACATGCTACCTAATAGAACACCGGGCTGCAGTTTGTTCACCTGCATGTATGTTTAGGGGAGGTATGTTTGTGTATTGTTTGTCTACTGTAACATGCGTCATATTTAAGCATATGCCACATTAGTCTCTGAAGTGTGTGTATAATGTCATTATGCTGAGTGGCACAAGTGTAAGCGTGACCAATTTGCAGAGTGTGAGTCGTGACTACAAACTTAGCCATAGGACACAGCATTCTTATTAGTCAATTGCTTTGTGTGGAGAAAACAATACACCCTCATTGGACATTCATAAGATTTTCAATCTCCCTGCTCTGCTGTGCACTCGCAGACTGATACCCCAGGTGTCTGTAAGCCAGCTAAAAATAAAGGTCCCCCCAGTGACAAGAGAGGAGGCAAAAACAAGCCACTCCATGCCAGAGGGAATGAGAAGGAGGAACACAATATCTACAGCAGCAGGGGGACAACTGGAGCCAAAATGGCCCCCATGTGGCACTATGAGCCCAACAACATCACAAGCTAAGTCGCTGGTCGTCATGGCACTGTAGGAGGGGTAGCAGTGTGGTTACTCCCAATGGGGCAGACAGAATTATCCTGTTCATTCATGTGTGATTTCATCACTGACATCTGATACCCACACACCACTAGTATGGAGACTTGGGTTACATACATGTTTGAATTAAGTGTTGCTACAAAGTGGATCAATTAAGTAAAATAGCATTTAACTACTCTTAACATAGTTCCAGTCTGCTTCTTCCAACCCCGCACAGTACTCAGCTTTGGATTTCTCCACAGCCATATTTTGGAAAGAAGCTTATTGCTGCCCTCTAGTGTTCCGCTAAGGTTGGGACAATACGCATTACATACAGTAATAGGAAAACATGTAGGACTACTAGGATATAGTGTAGACTACATGACCTGATCAGGAAAAATTCTGGTCCCTACATATAGCCTATACCTGGGGCCAAGAGTTTTTCCAAATAAGGTCAGGAAAAACTTCAGAGCGAAACAAATTAACACTTCAACATACTGCAATTACAGAAATAACAGGCAGATCTTAATAATATAGTTATATATTTATTCATACATACATATTCATTTATAATCAGTTAATTGTAAAAAAAAAAAGAAAAAAAAAGGAACGATTTACATTAATTTAGATGAACTACAGTCATTGTCAAAAACAAAACAAAAAGTAATCCCCAGGTGTCAAACTACCAAGAACACACTTTAGATCCACCATCTTGTTCATGCAGCCAGCCGTCCTCCCACCACCCCCTCCAACACACAGTCTAGTCATAAGGACTGAGTGGGCATGAAAATGGACTGATCCAGAATTCAGTAATCTGTCATCTTCCATGTAAACTGCTGGAAAATCAGAGGGATGAAGCGCTATAATTGTTCTGCATGTGTTTAGTCTTGACATTCTACAGGGTAGTTTATGTCGTTTATGAGACAACCCAGTATGGACATGTTCTCGTGTGTTTGTATATATATACACATTCTAAAGGAACCGCTTGAGGCTGAATTTGCCTGTTGTCTGTGTATGTGTTGGCATGTATGTCTACTCTGCATACCTTCGCTCTCAACTGAGTTATGATTCAGAGAGGTCCATGGCAGTGCAAATGGTCAGTGCGTACCGTGTGTGTCTCAGTCTCAGTGCGTCTGTGTATGACTAAGCGTGTATAAGTGGTGCCTGTGTATGACTAAGCGTGTATAAGTGGTGCCTGTGACTCAGCAACTATGTGTGAAGAGGGCAAACAGGTGTTATGGATCCAGGCTTCACCATGACTTTCCCTCTCCCTCCAGTAACTCCAGACTGTACGGAGCAGTGGGAGTACAGTTGCACCCAGCCAGAGGGTGAGTAGTATGAGAGTACATTATGCATCTCTGCCATCTTGGCTCCTGGATGTTCTCTAATCCCCCATAAACCCGCATTCAAACAAAACAGATCAGACTGGATTAATCTCAGCTTGCATTATCCCACTCCGACTGACAAATCACAAAATAGAAAATAATACTCATTAAATGTTTTGCCTGGTTGGTTTGAATCTTAGAAGGAAATATGTAGTTTTAGAGAACATAAAACAATTCCTATTGGGCGTACCAACTGTTTTTTGTTTTGTTTTCTATAGTGGGCTGGGCAGCAGACAACACTTTCATGGAAACACATTCAATATGTTGTATAACATCCATTATACATACAAGCAACACCGGTTCATCCTTACTGACTCATCATTAACTTCTATTACAAATTGCACTGGCTCCAACCCTTTCCCCTGTACAAAGGCTACACTCTGGACATTAGGTAACAAGAACTCTTAATAGAACACAAACTGCATAAGACCAAAACCAAGGACTGCAAGAGGGCTCAAACTTAACGGGGGAAAACACTGAACTCATGACTGAATGCAAAACAAAAACAGCCCCACCCCAAAACACACCAAACAGAAGAGAGAGAGGGGAGGGGTGAGAACGAGATGTAGAAGTCACCAACTTGAACAGAAAAAGGCTAAAAAAAGACTAAACTATAAAAAGAAAAACAGAACAGAGAGAACAGGAGAGGAGAGACAGAAAACAGAGAAGGTTAAAGTGTGGGAGACGAGGAAGGATCCAGATGAAAGGCTTTGATACTCATGAGCAGGGGCCAAAGTATTTTGGTAAGGTGGTAGTAGTGGCGGTTTGGGACACATACCCCTGCACTCCAACATGTCTCTCAGCAGGCCAGTGTTGTGCGCTCAGCTCACTCCAGGTCAAGATTCTAAACTACTTCCTTGTTTAGTGACCGCATCTATCCAATCCCAGCAGCCCCTCCTCCTCCCATGTCACTGGTCCCACGCAGAAAGAGGGGGGTGTTGCGCTGGTGGCAGGGTAAACTCTACTGTCACCCTTTCCCCTGCAAGGCCTCATGGGAGTTGAAGGGGCATCACTGTCACTGACCAGATCACAGTGCCCGCTAGCAGCCTGGCACTCCAACACTGGGCATCAACTACTACCCGTGTGTGGTTCACCAGCTCGCATTCATCAAGAATGTTCATCACCAATGGGGAAAAAAACTAAAAGCAACAAAATGAAAATAAAGATACTTTGTTTTCGGTTGGCTTTTTCTTTCCGTCCTCCTGGTCTGCCTGGCATCACAAACTCACACAGTGACGTCAATCTTTTTCATTTTATGTGTTTGTGTCTCTATTCTATATTTTGTTGTTGTTGACAAGACTAGCTTGCAGGGGCCTGATTTATTATGTCTCCAAAATCCAAAACTGATGCTAGTTCACTGTCCAAACTACTCCCCATAGCAACGGAACATTCTCTCACACACATACACACACCTGTGTGTGTACAGTATGTGTATGGCTTAACATAGTTCATAGTGTGAGACCCATTGACGTAAATCTCTCCTTCACACCATGGTCTGTGGTGTGGTTTAGCTGGCTGTGGCGCTGGAGTTCCACAGTGCTTACATATATTACATTTAGATTTAAAAAACTAGAATTGTTACATGCAACATTTGGCATCTTCTCAACTCTCCACATGTAAGTCTCAATTGGTGTCCTTTTTAGAAAAATATTTGTCTTTTTTTTTGTACATGAAGCTTCTGATTGTAACAGAGAGAGGGGAAGGGGAAAAGGGTATTGAGCTGTGTGTGTGTGCGCCAGTGTGTGTAGTCATGTGGCAGTAAACTATTAGGTGAGTCATATAACTCTTTAAAAAGTAATTTTGCTTGATAAAGTCAGCATATACCTTAGCAGGCCTGCGCTAAGCTGTAGCTACTTTGAGTCTACAGAAAAACTACTACCCACTGTATCTACACTATGTGTGTGAGTGTGTGAGTGTGTGAGTGGGGGGGTTGGTAGGCAGTTTAATGGCTGTAGAAGACACCAGGACTCTGTTCAATTAAGCCCCCTTTCCACTGGCACTTAAAATTCTGGCCAAATTCGAGTTGGTTCGAATGGAATTCTCAAATTCGAGCCAGCGCAGCCCAGTTTCACAACTGGTGCCAGCGCAATTACAATTTTGGCTGGCGACTCAGTTACTATGCAACCACCAAACTGATCACTGCTGGATGCTGACAACGCTTAGCTAGCTCATCTGGGCGTGTTGCTGTTAGCTAGCACATGGACAAGCTGTACTGCAGTAGTCAGACATGACACGAATTACCACCACAGCTGGATCCATTCATTTTTGCACAACACAATAAACGTTTATGACAACAGTCAGCCCTCAAATGCTAGCTACCATTCTTAGCTAGCATATTAGAGTTAAAACAAGCTACTGTAGCTAGCTAACGTGAGCTAGTAGGACTTTTAGCTGGCCAGGTTGTATTGAAAGCTAGCTAGCTACATCATATCAAACCGGTCGTCTGGTTTGCTTGGTTAGCTAGCTAGCAGCCAATAGCCAATGTAATGGCAAGCAAGGTAGGAATTAAGCTAGCTAGCCTGTTATACCAACGACAACGCTAACCGTTCAGCTAGTTAGCGATCTAAATACATTGCTCTGAGTATGGCTAGCACTGACAGGAGTATGTGGTAACGTTAGTTACAGCTGGTTACGTTAGTTACAGCATGGTGAGGGTGAATTAAATTATTCAACATCTTGCTAGTTAGCAACATTAGCGAAGCCAGCTGCAGTCACGTATTGGCTACCTAGCAACATGACATCATTTATTATTTTTGGAGGCAGTGGAAACGCAATTTCAGCTAGCCCACCAAGGCCCAACCTGGGTTGACTTCAAAGTGCCAATGGAAACGGGTCTTTAGAAGAAAAAAAATAGGCCTAGCTATAGGTTTGGAGTGGGCAGTCTGGAATCAGAGGCTAACAAAGAGCTACTCACATTGAAGTGCAGTTATGTCTAGAGGTAGCTTGTCAGTCCTTTAAAAAGTCTGAGGGCATTTCTACCAAACCAATATCCTCATCGTAGCTCTAGCCATGTTTCTGGTTATCCGCCCAGCACCTACAGACACACATTGGATGTGAGTTTCTTATCCAAACGTATCTCCTGATCCTTCAGTAAAAGGTCATTGTAGTTCTTAGGGAACCGTGTATGAAGTGATCCCTAGCTACATGTAGTCCATACAGTGTATCAGGAGTCTAATCTGTGAACAGCAGTGGTTCTATTATGTAATCCTCCCTGTAATGCTGGGCTGTCTTTAGAACATGGGCCCGGGGACAGCAGGGAATGTGCTGATGTTCATCTGTGGTAATAATGTGTGTGCGGGTGTGTGTTTGACAAAGGCTGTTGTGAGTGGGTTTGAGAATGTTGTTGGGAAGGTTCTTCCCAGACCCTGTGGTGGTTGGGCTCTCTCCCTCTCTCTGCGGCGCCAATCGGGGACACACACCAGCATGTATACCTGGAGGCCGGATCGGACCATGCCGAGCCAGGTTGGGTGGATGGGCAGCAGGGCCAGGGGTGTTCGGGTCAGAAGTTGGGCTGAGGGGGGCGGGGGCGGGGGCGCAGTCTTCACATCATAGCAGGATACAGCAGCGACAGAATCTCTGGCGACTCCCCCCGACTGAGGGGGGTGGGGTGACGGGGGCGAAATACGCGTGCACTTTGATGTTAGGCAGATGGGTCTGGAGAGGAGGACAGAAAGAGATAAAAAGATAAGTGTTGGTGTAATGCATCTAAGAAATGTTCATTCATCTACTGTAATCTATGTGAGTCTGGGTGTCCGTGCACAACTCATAAGCAGCCATGTATGCTATAGCACCAGTGCCTACCCTTAGTCTCTTGATGCCTGCGCGGGTGATCTGCTGGCAGTCGTAGAGCTCGATGCGGTCCAGGCTGTGGCAGCTCTTCAGATGCTCCAGCGAGGCGTCCGTGATCAGGGGGCAGTTGTCCAGCTCGATCACCTCCAGCCGGTCGTGGGCACAGGGCCCGCTGCCCAGATGTCTGATGCCATCGTCAGTAATCAGCTCACAGTGAGATAGGCTCTGAGAGAGAGACCACAACAACAACAAGGGCACAGTTTAGAACAGCAACACTGTACTGTCACCCGACACACACTGGGTTTATTTTGTTATTACACTATGAGAGTGTGGATTATCTAAGAAACAAGTTCTTCTGAAATGTATTTTATAGAATTTAAAAGACGTTCCTTAGATTGAACAAAGCAAGTTTGAGACAAGCTCCTAGGATAGAAGCCATTAGCTAGGGCTCACCAGAACTTGCAGACAAGGGCAGTGGATGGACAACTGGATAAGTGTGCCGTCCGTGATCTGGGGGAGAGACAGAAACAAACGTATCCTTCTGGTAGATGGTGCTACAGTGTATGTGAGTGTGTGTGTGTGTGAACGTGCGTACTGCGCAGGCTAGCTCACCTGCACACACTCTTCCAGGTCCATCTTTTCCAGCTCATGACAATTCTGCCAGGAAAATAAATAAAAATAATGTATGTGTCAGAGATGTGTGTGTGTGTGTGTGTAACCTACGTCAACTTCCACACTCACCCTTGCTAGCGTAGTGAAGCCCACATCTGTGAGCTGAGAGCAGCGAGCCACCTCTAATATTCTGAAAGGAGACAGGACATACTGTTATGGGTCGGGGGAACTGTGTTATGTATTGACGTGTCTGAGGAAATACAAGATGGGTTAACTTGGGCACTAACCAGAAAGGAGAGAGGGGTGTATTTGAGTCTTAAAGGGTACCCCTGTATGAGGAGTTGTATGGAGTTTCTGGTGTTATTTGGAGTGAACAGGGGTTAGAAGCAGGGATGGGTGGGGGTATCGTGGATGTGGGTTGGATGAGGCGGGGGGTGGGGAGGGGGGGAGACACCTGAGACCAGTGTGGAGGGGTTGGAGCAGGGGTCTGGGGTGAGGAGGGCGACTAGAAGCAGGGGGAGTACCAACCTGAGGCGGGGGCAGTTCAGTCCCAGGGCGTGGAGGATGGCGTCTGTGATGTTGGCACAACCTGAGACACACAGGGACTGCAGATGGTGACAGCCCCGGCATATAGTAATGAGACCTTCGTCTGTGATCTGCTACTCAGAGGGAAACGGACACGGGTCACTAGCAGAACTTCCACGGCATCAAACAGCTATAACACCATTATCAAAATTAACATAATATTATCATAACTAATGCCGTAGGCTATGAATATCCACCTCCTCAGAATGGGGAATGAGAATCACATCTTGGTTTTTGTGATATATTTTCATATCTTTTCCCTCTATAGTTCTTATCTTACAAGATTGCAGAAAGTTGCGAGGGGGAGCCAAACAGAGAAAGCACGGGTGTAAAAAGAGAGAGAACAGAGGATGACAAAAAGAGGCGAGTCTGGCAAAAGATGAGGAAGCTGCTGAAAGGTGAGACACAGTGAGAGGGAGACAAGGAAGGAAAGAGGGAGGGAGGGAGGGAGGGAGGGAGGGAGGCATTTGGGGTGTAGACACAGCAGGTAGGGAATTTGGAGACACAGATAAAGAGGATGCCAGAGAAACAAATGTGTTGTCTGGGTGGATTTCACACGCTATTAGGCATGTAGGTTAGATGGCAGGGCAGGCCTCAGTCCACACCAGCCCCTCTACTGCAGGGCAGGATGCAGACTAACTGAGCAGCCTTGTACACAAGAAATTCCCATCAGTCCACAAAAAAAAAAAAACTGCAGAGGAGAGGCAGGACATGACACATTTACCTACCATATGGATGGCCACAACCCCACAACAGCTATTAGAGATTCATCATTTCTCAATGACAAACCTATTCAGGAGTTACAAGCCCCCAACCCACCACAACAAAGCATTCAGCCCCAAACATGATGGGTGCTGAAATATCAAGCAAGACACTCACTATTTTGGAGCTGTGACCAGCAGGTTTTGCTGTTATGTGACATAAACACTGTGAAAGAGGTGCTTGCTTACCGAACACGTCTGCAAGTTGAGAGTGACCAGCTCTGGACAGTGTGCCCCAATGTGCTTCAGTGCTTCATCCTCCAACTAGTTAATAGGTGGAGATGGAAAGAAGCAGATAGGAGACAGAGGGAGTGAGAGAGAGAGGGTGTCATTTGAAATCCCATTAGCAGTGCACCAAGGTAACCCCACCAATAAGCTAGCTAGCTAACCCCCTTTTGCAACTAAATGTCCTACCTGCTGTTTGGATCTACCATCCCCATCACACTGCTTGCAATACAAACATTAGCCCTGGTCCCATATCTAGACTAGCTAAGCCCCTCTCCCCTCAGTCAGCCCTTCAGTCTACGCCTCATCCTCCTGGCTACAATACTAACCTTACACGATCCATTTGTTTATTTCACCTCCAAGGGTGTCTTGAATACCTCTCACATATCCAGTCTGTTCTTCTGTTCATGCACCTTGCTTAGACTGAGGTAGCGGCGTTATGCTTTTTAATGGTCCAATTTAACTTTAGCCTGGTCCCATCTCCAGCTGACCCTTTTGTTGCCCTGCCCTGGCCCTGGCCTTACCTGTGTGCAGCCCTTGAGGAAAAGGCCTTTGAGTCCAGGGCAGCATCGTACCAAGGCCTGGATGCCATCCTTAGTCACCTGGTCACACCACGAGATGTTGAGCTGCTCTAACAGAGGACAGCCCTCACTGCAGGGGAAGAAATGGGTCAGACCACGACACAGATATTAGATAAAAAGCCAGCAAAACAACAACAAATGTGTCCCATATTTATGCACATCCCCTGAATCGCTGATTTACCTGTTCACCCTACACTTGTACAACAGATGCAACCATCTGCTCCTGCTGAGGAGACTCCCTGGTGTGTGTGTGTGAGAGAGTGAGTATTGTCGGAGCCCTGGAAAAACCTTGTATCTCAAAAGTCACAGGACATTTTGAATGGCTTATATTAGTCCTAGCGTCAACAAACTGTCATGGACTACTTCATAATCAAATCACCAAAAGGTGAGTGACAAGGTTTTTCCAGGAATGCTGACAGTATGAGTGTGTGTGCGCAAGAGAGAGGGAGACAGAGAGACCATGAAGCCCCACTCACCTAAGTGCTTTGAGTGACAGGTTGGTGATTGAGGTACAGGAGGCAAGGTCCAAGTGCTTGAGCTTGGGACAGAACTTACTGAGGCTATTACATGTGCTGCATGGGAGAGAAAGAGACAAGAGAGGCTTACAGATATAATAATGTAACACTTAATACATTAACATAACATAACAGAATTATACTAAACAAGAATAAGGCATAAATGTCTGCAAATACCTGTCAGTAATCTTGGTGCAGCCATTCAAACTAAGCAGCTCAATATTCCTGCAGTTCTGGGAGAAGGTTCTGTTAAAAAACAAACAGGAACAGACATATTTGCACTGTGGAGTGTGTGTACTTGCCCTCCAGCGCCCACATAAATCTCCTCCCCTCACCCTCCTTTCTTAGTGCCCAGAGCACCCAGTCTAGGCCAGATTCCCAGTCAGTCCTCACCTCAGAGCGCTGTCCCCGACCCCCAGACAGCCCCTCAGACTCAGCTTCCTCAGGAATCCCCCACATCGTTTTGAGATGTTCTCCACCACTCGCCCCTGCAACACACAAACAAACGCCTCTCATAAAACATAGATTCATCCCCAGATCATCTTCACTATCGCATACATGCATGCAAAAATACATGTAGCAGAAGCAGTCTATTTATATAAAAATAGGGTAGGTCTGCCTGTTTAGGCAAAACTCAACCATCTTTGTAAACACTGACTGCTTAACTTGAACCAATTTCGCAGAGCGTCTGTCTTAATATTGCACTCAATTCTGGCAGACATGATTATACTTGACCTGATGTTCAGGTAATTCATTGTTGATAATGTCAATGTACTAACTTGTCACATGTGTGAATATATCAGTCGTACCCTTCAAATAATGCCTTTAAATGGTAATCTGTAGTCATCCATACAGTGACAAGGTCAATAGATGGACATACAGTACATGGCATTGATTGTGGTGAACGCACAACATCAATAGTAGTCAATTAGAACTTTCCTTTGGTAGACAACCAACTGCTAAGGTCCTGAATTCAAATCATAGATAATCACGGTGTGTGGGTTTAAAGTCAATGTTGTTTGAGTTTATAAGGTCAAAAAAGGTTAAAGCCATGAATGTCCACTTTGTTTCCATAAAAGATGGCAAGACAGACAAAAAAAATGGATAAATCAATGGGAGGTGAGGAGGAGATGGAGAGGACAGGAGAATAAAGGATATGCGAGACTTCCTGACCTCAATATCTCTCTGAAAGTCGAAAAGGTCGATCCTCTGCCAATTACTGCCGTCCAGGGCGAGCACATTCCACGACTGAGGGAGAGAGGGGCACAAGGTCAACTTCACTGGTTTCACTATTCTGTCCAACACACAATTGCACACACTGAACCAAATACACACTTCAAAAAACACAAACTCACCCGTGAGACCTGGGCACAGCGACAGAGTGTCACCACATCCAGAAAGGAGAAGATTCTGGAACACAGACAGGGATGGTTCAGAACCCCTGGTACCCAGAATCAGAACCAGAGCCCTCTGTGTATACAAGGCTCTGCCCAGAACCCCTGTTCTACCCATATAATTACATACAGAACTCTGCTATGTATGCCAGTATGTGTTTTGATGAGCATACACTGCATATTACACTGTTATGATTGTGTTATTGTGTGTGTGTGTGTGAATTTATGTTCACTCTATTATGGTTATTGTGTTTGAAGGCTAGATAAATAGATTACTTTTGCAGAAGGATTGTGTGGTGGGGCATTACACACACACACACACACACACATTAAGAACACCTGCTCTTTCCATGACATACTGTACACTGACCAGGTGAATGCTATGATCCCTTATTTATGTCACTTGTTAAATCCACTTCAAAATCAGTGTAGATGAAGAGGAGACAAGTTAAAGAAGGATTTTTAAGCCTTGAGACAATTGGGACATTGATTGTGTATGTGTGCCATTCAGAGGGTGAATGGGCAAGACTAAAAATATAAGTGCCTTTGAACGGAGTATGGTAGTAGGTGCCAGGCGCACTGGTTTGTGTCGAGAACTGCAACGCTGCTGGGTTTTTCACGCTCAACAGTTTCCCCTGTGTATCAAGAATGGTCCACCACCAAAAAGGACCTCCAGCAACTTCACACAACTGTGGGAAGCACTGGAGTCAACATGGGCCGGCATCGCTGTGGAATGTCCATGCCCCAACGAATTGTGGCTGTTCCGAGGGCTAAAGGGGGGAGTGCAACTCAATATTAGGAAGGTGTTCCTAATGTTCGGTATACTCTGTGTGTGTGTGTGTGTGTGTGTGTGTGTGTGTATGTAATATATATATATATATATATATATATATATATATATATATGTAGCAAAACAAAAAAACACACAAACATACACTACATTTACATTTAAGTCATTTAGCAGACGCTCTTATCCAGAGCGACTTACAGTTAGTGAGTGCATACATTTTTCATACTTTTGATCATACTACATGACCAAAAGTATGTGGACACCTGCTCGTCGAACATCTCATTCCAAAATCATGGGCATTAATATGGAGTTGGTCCCCCCTTTGCTGCTGTAATAGCCTCCACTCTTCTGGGAAGGCTTTCCACTACATATTGGAACATTGCTGCCGGGACTCGCTTCCATTAAGCCACAAGAGAATTAGTGAGGTCGGCAATGATGTTGGGCGATTAGGCCTGGCTCGCAGTCGGCGTTCCAATTCATCCCAAAGGTTCGATTGGGTTGAGGTCAGGGCTCTGTGCAGGCCAGTCAAGTTCATCCACACCAATCTCGACAACCATTTCTGTATGGACCTCGTTTTGCGCACGGGGGCATTGTCATGCTGAAAGAGGAAAGGGCCTTCCCCAAACTGTTGCCACAAAGTTGGAAGCACAGAATAGTCTAGAATGTCATTGTATGCTGTAGCGTTAAGATTTCCCTTCACTGGAAGTAAGGGGCCTAGCCCGAACCATGAAAAACAGCCCAAGACCATTATTCCTCCTCCACCAAACTCTACAGTTGGCACTATGCATTCGGGCAGGTAGCGTTCTCCTGGCATCCACCAAACCCAGATTTGTCAGTCGGACTGCCAGATGGTGAAGTGTGATTCATCACTCCAGAGAACGTGTTTCCACTGCTCCAGAGTCCAATGGCGGCGAGCTTTACACCACTCCAGCCGACGGTTGGCATTACGCATGGTGATCTTAGGCTTGTGTGAGGCTGCTAGGCCATGGAAACCCATTTCATGAAGCTCCAGACTAACAGTTATTGTACTGACGTTGCATCCAAAGGCATTTTGGAACTCTGTAGTGAGTGTTGCAACTGAGGACAGACCATTTTTTACGCGCTTCAGCACTCGGCGGTCCCGTTCTGTGAGTTTGTGTGGCTACCACTTCGCGGCTGAGCCATTGTTGCTCCTAGACGTTTCCACTTCACAATAACAGCACTTACAGTTGACCAGGGCAGAAATTTCACAAACTGACTTGTTGGAAAGGTGGCATCCTATGACGGTGCCACGTTGAAAGTCACTGAGCTCTTCAGTAAGGCTATTCTACTGCCAATGTCTATGGAGATCGCATGGCTGTGTGCTCGATTTTATACACCTGTCAGCAACAGGTGTGACTGAAATAGCCCAATCCACTAATTTGAAGGTGGGTCCACATACTTTTGTGGACCCACACACACACACACACACACACATACAGTACCTGTCAAAAGTTTGGACACACCTACTCATTCAAGGGGTTCTTTATTTTTACTATTTTCTACATTGGAGAATAATAGTGAAAACATCAAAACTATGAAATAACACATATGGAATCATGTAACCAAAAGTAGCCACCCTTTGCCTTGATGACAGCTTTGCACACTCTTGGCATTCTCTCAACCAGCTTCACCTGGAATGCTTTTCCAACAGTCTTGAAGGAGTTCCCACATATGCTGAGCACTTGTTGGCTGCTTTTCCTTCACTCAGCGGTCAAACTCATCCCAAACCATCTCAATTGGGTTGAGGTCAGGTGATTGTGGAGGCCAGGTCATCTGATGCAGCACTCCATCACTCTCCTTCTTGGCTTACACAGCCTGGAGGTGTGTTGGGTCATTGTCCTGTTGAAAAACAAATGATAGTTCCACTAAGCGCAAACCAGATTGGATGGCGTATGACTGCAGAATGCTGTGGTAGCCATGTTGGTTAAGTGTGCCTTGAATTCTAAATAAATCACAGACAGTGTCACCAGCAAAGCACCCCCACACCTCCTCCTCCTCCATGGTGGGAACCACACATGCAGAAATCATCCGTTCACTTACTCTGCGTATCACAAAGACACGGCGGTTGGAACCAAAAATCTCACATTTGGACTCCAGACCTAAGGACAAATTTCCACTGGTCTAATGTCCATTGCTCGTGTTTCTTGGCCCAAGCAGGTCTCTTCCTCTTATTGATGTCCTTTAGTAGTGGTTTCTTTGCAGCAATTTGACCATGAAGGCCTGATTCACAGTCCCCACTAAACAGTTGATGTTGAGATGTGTCTGTGACTTGAACTCTGAAGCATTTATTTGGGCTGCAATTCCTGAGGCTGGTAACTCTAATGAACTTATCCTCTGCAGCAGAGGTAACTCTGGGTCTTCCATTCCTGTGGTGGTCCTCATGAGAGCCAGTTTCATCATAGCGCTTGATGGTTTTTGCGACTGCACTTGAAGAAACGTTCCAAGTTCTTGAAATGTTCCATATTGACTGACCTTCATGTCTTAAAGTAATGGACTGTCGTTTCTTTTTGTTTATTTCAAATTCTTATTTACATAAGTATTCACACCCCTGAGTCAATACTTTGTAGAAGCACCTTTTACAGCAATTACACCTGTGAATCTTCAGGTCTTGCCATAGATTTTCAAGTAGATTTAAGTCAAACTGTAACTCGGCCACTCAGGAACATTCACTGTCTTTTTGGTAAGCAACTCCAGTGTAGATTTGGCCTTGCGTTTTAGGTTATTGTCCTGCTGAAAGGTGAATTCATCGAGGATTTTTTCCCCTGTACTTAGCTCCATTCCGTTTCTTTTTAATCCTGAAAAACTCCACGGTCCTTAACGATTACAAGCATACCCATAACATGATGCAGCCACCACTATGCTTGAAAATATGGAGAGTGGTACTCAGTAATGTATTGGCCCCAAATATAACACTTTGTATTCAGGACAAAAAGTTAATTGCTTTGCCACATTTTTTGCAGTATTACTTTAGTCCCTTGTTGCAAACAGGATGCATGTTTAATGTTTTGGAATATTTGTATTCTGTACAGGCTTCCTTCTTTTCACTATCAATTAGATTAGTATTGTGGAGTAACTACAATGCTGTTGATCCATCCTCAGTTTTCTTCTATCACAGCCATTAAACTCTGTAACTGTTTTAAAGTCACCACCGGCCTCATGGTGAAATTCCTGAGCAGTTTCCTTCCTTCAAAAAACAATTCCCCTTTGACATTATGGGGTATTGTGTGTAGGCCAGTGACAAAATAAAATCGCAATTTCATCCATTTTAAATTCAGACTGTAACACAACAAAATGTGGAAGAAGTCAAGGGGTGTGAATACTGCCTTGCTGTCTATGCCCTTCAAGAATAGGTATGTATGTGTGATGGATTAATATGTAACACATTGCACTCTGCAGCCCAGTGTGATGTAGGGTGAGTATAATGTTGCAATTGGCCTTGGCCAGCCTGCCCCTAACCCAAAAGCCCTAGTAAATCAGAGCTCAGTCTGTGGCCCCGCACCTTCAGCACCCCCCCCCCCCACCACCACCACCACCACCACCAGTCAGCACCTCTATCCCAGCCCGTTCTGCTGGCGAGACCCAGGCTTGAGTTATGGCCTCCATTTTCTGTTTGCTCAGGGGCTTTTGACTTTTTTTTTTATGCTTAATCGATTTGAATGTTTTATAGCCCAGACCATCTGTGTTTATTTACAGTTTTAGCATTGGGGTAGGGGAAATTGGGGGAAGTGGGATGGGGAGCATGAGGGAGAGTGGCATATGGCAGTTGGTTGGTGATGTTGACCAAACCACTAAAGCCTCAGTATAGTGACCCTTAGTTTCTAAGGTGACCGCTCAAGTGTCATGATGTAACCTCCCTAATTGTCAGTGGCTGTGTTGTGTGGAAAAGGGAAAGAGCAGGTGGATCAGAGTGTACACAGCTGTGTTTTGGGCAGGTTAAGATATTTGATGGTGTTGAGCATGTGACATGCCATATTCTGTGTCTGCATCCAGCCCAGTCATTGAAAAGCCCTCGCTCACCGTAGCAACAGCTCCTTGGGCAGCTTCTTATTGATGACGGCCTCGTCGCTGTTTGAGAACATCTGTGAGGAAGAGATGAAGAAGAGCGTGTTAACTTCCTCTGGCTCTGTCACTCACAGCAGGACCAGCCAGGACTTCCTCTATTCTCTCTGCTCCACAGTTCCAGCACATAATGATAAACGATCACTGTCTCATCAGTCGAGATAGGTTCAATGGCAAAGCTTGACAGGAGAAAGGGGGTGACCGAGTGAGTGGGATGAAGAGAGATCGAGAGGAAGGGAGACATTTTCTGTCTCCTAATCAAACCCGTGTGAGACGTCCTTCCATCCGGTCTGATCATGTCACTGTTTTCTTCTTTGCAAAAATTTCTAAAAACCTGTTTTTGCTTTGTCATTATGGGGTATTGTGTGTAGATTGATGAGGGGGGAACAATTTCATCAATTTTAGAATAAGGCTGTAACAAAATGTGGAAAAAGTCAAGGGGTTTGAATACTTTCCAAATGCACTGTATGTATATTTTGAATGTGAACCTATGATTTATTTTCTGTTAACTTATTATACAAATTCAGTGGACACACTGGGTCAATAGTACATTAAGCCTCTCCTACGATCCCTGTTTACTTTCACACTCCGAGGGAGCAGGAAAGGACAGGCTTTTGGATTTGGGGCAAATTCACTCTGACAGCTTGCCTTTCAGAGAACTAGTCAACAGGTCGAATAATCCACGGCCATTTCCAAATGCGCATGGTCTGGGGCACATAGGCTACAATGTTTTTCCTTTGTGGTGTAACTTTATATGGTTGTTTGCAGGGCTACAGTAGTTATTGGTCATTTCCATTTAAAAAGGACCCATGAGCACCAACATGTGAAGTTCATGGGAGCATGTCAAATTGGGTGTCAAACGAAAGCTAAGAGTCTATATTTTTGAGAAATTAAGGCATATATACATTTTTCAACCATTTTCCATCCTAAACATTTCAGAATAAGCAAAGGCTTTGATTTCTGGTCAAACAGATGGAAAAGGGGTCTTAGAAAACATCTACCAGAAAAAGTCTTAAAGGTATTAGAAATACATCAAAACAATAATGCGGAAGTAAATAAAGACCCCTGCCAACTAATATCAACATGTTTAGTTTTGTATATAAAAAAAAATGCCTTGTGTAAGTTTAAGAAACATTGCCTTGTGCCTTGAAATTCCTTTACCAAAAACCCACATATCTTTAAGAAGTAACAAGTAAAGGTAGACCTATCAGTAAGTTAGTGTTTTTACTGATATACATATTGTTTATTAATTATTAAGTGATTCAACCCCAAAATTACCAAATCAGTAACGGAATTTCCAACAACACACAAAAATAATAATAAAAAATGTAATCTAAAAGAATTATAATTGGTAACTGAATTTCTGCAATTGAATTGGCTACAATGGTAAACTATACTGAACTCTACGGTTCTGTCCTTTACTGAGCTCTATTGTGTTGTACTGTACTTTGATGTCCAAACT
Source organism: Coregonus clupeaformis (assembly GCF_020615455.1). Taxonomy (NCBI): domain Eukaryota; kingdom Metazoa; phylum Chordata; class Actinopteri; order Salmoniformes; family Salmonidae; genus Coregonus; species Coregonus clupeaformis. The sequence continues at coordinate 51,941,968 of NC_059221.1, read as the reverse complement.
TGTGAAACAAGTCTATGATTGGTTTTGATTTGGTCTGGACCAACCAAATTTGGTCTTGTTTGGGGGCAGAGCTCATTAAAATAATAGCCAGTGTGTAGAATAATACCCAAATATGCAGAGGAGGATATTACATATTTATACATTTGTATACCTATTTAGGATACATAACCATGAAGAGGATGACATTCATATCCATAACTATGCATTTCTGTGTAGTACAGATCAGGGACCCATGATGAATTTCTGTTACTGCAATTCCGTTACCGGGTGTAAATCCACTTCACTTGCTGTAGTTTAATAATCAAAAGAGACTTTTTCAAAGTCATTGTGTCATGTCATAGCTGACACCCCATCGTTGAACCTTAATTCGGAGCAGATGTTTTGAGTTTCTGGAAAATGTTGACACTGTGATTTTACCAAACTTCTGTTACCAAACTTTGCATCTGCACAGTTCTTCCAGTAAATGTGTTTTTGTAAAATGTTCAGTGTAAATAATTTTCAAAGGTAGTCATTGTGCATAGAGTTGTATGGTTTGTTAAACTTTGAAATCAATGGTTTTTGTTTGGCATACATTTTAAGTGAAAAATCTGAGTCTCAACTCAATTCCCTTACTATGGAACTGGCCTTATGATTTGAGTATGTTATGTCACATATTATTACAGAGTACCTTTTCTTGAATGGTGAGAAATACTCTTCCATGTGATATATCCTATTGTATATCAAATGGTTTGAAATAAGGCTAAAACATGTTTGAATCTCCAATCATACTATTTAGAAATTTTTTAAATAACTCATTTTGGATCATTTACCATCATGATATGGAAAAAGTTAACTGTACTAATTGTTCACAATTTTCTCTACTATTTGAATATGAAATCATATCAAGAATATCTCTAGATATCAATGACTTTCTATTAGTTAAATAACTGATAGTGTGGTCTAAAAAACGTTGAAATAGAATGTTCAGAATACAAAACAAAACTCAAAGTCAATGGGTTAGAATTTAGAATTCTCTTATAACATTTTAGGCTCTGGTCTATGAAAAACTGTTTAAAATGCTCAAGACTTAAGGGATTTGTGTTGCCTTGTCTTGGTTACACTACATGATTGATTCACACTGTAAGGATTGTTGAGGACAACACCCCTACCTCATCCCTTTGGAAACTAAATATGCACAACGCAAGATAGAGGGAAAATCAAACTGTATCGTTTCAAATCTTCAACACTAGGCTACTTGACAATATGCAATATGTTGATCCATAAAAAAAACAGGGGCGTTTATTATAGGCCTGCCTTTAAATGCAACCCAATTTCAATTCTACTCTCCAAACCGTTGAAGTCCATTGATATTGGCTAATAAACTACAGATCACGTATCTGCGGCAGCTGTCAACCCGTCAGGCCAGAAGGTACGGCCTGAATCTTATGAGTCGTCAGCTGTTGCACCGTTAAAAATAAATAAAACCACACAAATCCCACGCCGCCTAGTTGAGGATTAAACAACATCGAGTGCTCAGGATAGACAGGCCAATGTCACGGCGTGAACACACACGGACGGCATTTGTTAATGAGACTGCATTTATCCAAAGCCATATTTCACAATTGGTGCATTCTTTATCGCTGTGTATAAAGCGACGAAAACTTTGCCACAACGTTGAATAACGATCGCTTGCATGAAAAACAACATGGGGCTTCTGTCAACGTAAACATCTATAGGAAAATCACAGCCTGTATGATTTGAAAAACGGATAGATCATGTTGTATTTGCTGTTGATATTTGGAGTGTGGTGGTGGAATAGCCAAGTCGTGGCCGAGCGAATGGCCCATCTGTAGCAGAATCAACCCGCAGCGGCCATGAGCCTACACAACAGAACCCTAGCTGATCAAGGACAACAATCCAATTCTCCAACTCTGTGAAATAACTCAGTCACAGTAGGATGGAGTAGGCCCGAATATTATATCACATGTTATGTTTATAAAACGAAGGAAAATAGAGCTTCGTATCAGTGTGAAGCCTAAAAGTCTGTCTTTATGCCATTGTCTTTGTTTTGACGGCACAAAGAGAAAGCTCGGATAGGCTCCACAATTTTAATTAGCCTTGAAACCTATGAATGCTTTATAAAACACAACATGTTAAACTATAATCTCATTTAATAATAGCAAATTCTGGTAGGCTATTGAAGAAATTAAGATGTTGTCGTTACTTGAAAACAACATTTCCCTAATCCAAACATTGACTGCGGAAGCTGCATCGGTGCGCAACCATGGACGCAGTTTAACAAACACCATAACACCAATCAAAAATAATTATGTAATCTATCAATCGCATATATTATAAACTCACCTCAAACCGGCTCCGCGAAACACCATTAACCTCCTTCCCCATCTCGGACGGTGGTTTACCCGACTCGATCAGGGGGATAAGTAATTCGGTGTTAAAATTGCAGTAACGTATAGATATCGGTGCTCGTCTTGCAAACCCCCTTCCAAAGCTACCATGCTACCGTTGTTTCGGCAGCTGCGAAGGCGGATTTCATAGTTTTTTCGATTTGTATCACAATTGCAATAGCCTACCTCTCGACAACTGCCCCAGCCAACAACCCGAACTCTTATATCTCCGCTCACTATTTCGCCCTCCCCTCCTCCGTTCCCCCTTTATCTGTGAACACCGCTTTTAGCATTAGCCTTCTTCATTATGGACACATAATTACATTTGGTAATAACCCTGGACGAAGTGTAGCCTACATGCATTTTTCCTCAGGGCAATATTCTGCCATTAGTTAGAATTCTATAGAATTAGGCCTAGCCTATTTCTTCCTTTAGCCTAGGCCCAGCCTACATCATTATGCTATGGGATATCAAAACATTAACCTGAAATAACTGTGATATAAAGGAGGACACTATGCAAGAGCAGTTTATTGGTAGTCCTACTGTATAGGCTATGGTGCTGTCCAGTTGTCATTGGAGCCATGCGAGGCCTAGTTTTGGACAAGAGCATAGCCTACCTACCATTTGTTTTGAACAGTTTTTTTGTGTTGTCTTTCATGCAGGATAAAGTGCATAATTAGGTTGCATAAATCAATATTACATACATTATATCATCGCCTTGTGCATAGACCTACTTTGTGTGTATACACATAAATGGTCATAATAATGTAGGCATATCTTTATTTAAAAAATAATGTACTGTGGTGTCCATTCTTTACCATTATGAAACTTATATATATATCTATATATATATATTCAATAGCCACTGATACTTAGTGACATTGACCAAACACAATTTGTCAATTTGATGATCGAATGGATACATTGTAACTTTGTTGTTGCTGTTTGGGGAAAGAGCACTTCCGCTTTGGACTCCGCTTCCAGCTCGCAAGAAACCAATCAAGACACATATACGTGAGTTGTCATTGGACGTCATTATAGCGGGAAAAGGTGCATGTAAACAGGGAGCAAAAAACCATGCTGAGCCATTGCACTTTAAATCAAGTTGTGGTTCTTTCTGGACTCCTATTGTCAACATACACTGTATAAAGACAAAATAAATACACATAATGTCCTTATAACGGAGGAAATATACTTTGGCCATAATTTCTCACGTCGCATGCGCATACATCCAGCTGCTAATACGTCATTTATCCGGGACATGTGCCGCGTTCAAAACAACTGGGAACTCGGAAATCTCCGACTTCCGAGAGTTCAAAACAACTGGGAACTCGGAAAAAAACGAGCTCCGACTGGGAAAAATGGATTTGAACAATCATCCATCTCGGAATTCCAAATCGGGAACTCGGGCCTCTTTCTAGAGCTCCGATTTCCGACCTGAAGAAAACAAACGTCATGATTTGACTTCGTATTTTTCCGAGTTCCCAGTGGTTTGAACGCAGCAATGGACAAGCGTGGTTGGTCGAGAAATGGCAGGCTGGTCTCATAGACTAGGCGTAGCATAGTAAACTAAAATCCGTTTGGTATGTTTACAGAAGGTCAAAACGAAAGGAGGTTGGTTGGTTGGGGAGGATTTGACATGAACGTCTAGCAACCCAAAGGTTGTGTGTTCAAATCTCATCACGGACAACTTTAGCAACTACTTACTACGTTTTAGCTACTTTGCAACTACTTAGCTAACACAAAGGTCTAGAACCCAAAGGTTGCGTGTTCGAATCTCATCACAGACAACTTTAGCATTTTAGCTAATTAGCAACTACTTACATTTTAACTACTTTGAAACTACTTAGCATGTTAGCTAACCTTTCCCCTAAACCGGTAACCTAAATCCTAACATTAATCTTAACCCCTAGCCTAGCTAACGTTAGCCACCTAACTAATGTTAGCCACAACAAATTGAAATTCGTAACATATGCGTATTGAAAATTCGTAACATATTTTATATATTCTCGATCCTAAAACATCATATGAATTGTAATTCGTAACATATCATACGAAATGGATGATGGACATCCACAAATTAATACATCCCATACCAAATTTAACATATCATACTAATTTGAGTGTCCCGGATTATCGTTTATTATGTTAAGTCTACCCTTGAGTCCAGGTTGGAAATTGAGGTATGTGTTAGATAATTTCCTATTTGGTTCAACATACAATGATTTATAGTTTTTCGTGACACAAGTCTCTGATGGTGGAGACCGGTCTACGATAACATTAGTGATGAAGATAAAAAAAAGTTAGTATTCATTTAACATTGGCGTTACTACCAGAAAATGTATACTGTGGAGCACTGCACTGATTTATTATGGAGCAAAATAATTATTGAATGTGCGGATACCTCATGGAAGCAATAGTTGGTCTCTGGTTGCCATTTGTGTGGTTGTTGGGGTGACACCACTGAGTGATGTGGTTGTTGGGGTGACACCACTGAGTAATACAAATAAATAGGTTTTAAGTCGGTCAGTGTCCGTTTGCTATGTTTTACGACAGAGAGGTCTCAGTATCTGTACTTACACATCATAGCTAGCTGTTTCTCTTTGGACGGCTGCACAGGGCTATGGCCACTTTCTGTTTATTTCTCAATAAAGACACATTACTTTACCCGTATCGTTTTTGTGTTCAGTATTTTCTTGTCAACTTCTGAAGTTGTTTAAATTAATTACAAGCTAGGTAATGTAGTTGGAAAACAATAACGTTTACTTTCTTGGAAGAAAACGTATATTTAAAAGGCCCTCTACAGATGAAACGCTGCGGCGCGCCAAGGGCAGAAGGCGGTGCATCTCCCTGGATAGCGCTTTCGGATAGGCTGTTGCTGAGCTACCATGAAGAATGACAGCCGTCGAGATTTCCGGTTCTAGTCATAGGGCGATAACGATAAGAGCGCAGTTGCAGAATTTACAACAGGAGCCACAATGGCGGTTGTCGTCTCTTGACAGGGCTGTGGATGTTATTAAATCCACTATCATCGCCCTAAAGATAGGCCTGGTTGATTCCCAGAGCCATTAAAAATAAACTGGAACATCTACTGCACATTAAAATACTATAATTTCTGATCAATATCAAATTAACAAGAGATACAATTATATTAAAAGGGACCATGTAAACAGTACCAACCGGGTCAAGTTTTCAGTTTGTTCGAGAAACAACATCGGCTGTTAATGACGGCTATCTGTTTGTTTATTGAACTCCAAAACCGTAAATCTAAGGAACAATAACACCTAAACTAAGATTGGCACCGGACAAGGGAAGCTAAAAGAAAAGGGACTTCTTTTTTTCGTTCGTTTTTTACCAAACAGCATGCTAGCTACACAGAGCTAGCTAGCCAAATAGAAACGGAGAAGAGCGCACAATACTCCGATTTGTTTGGGCCTTTTCAGCCAGTTTCTCTAACTAGCTAAATGCACAGGCCTTCAGTTTAGTGGCGTTTTTTGCCACTAGCAACCTTTATTTTTCTGCTTTGACAAACCATGCTGTCGAACGGCTTGGAATGAACTCGGATAATGCTTGAGGACTAACCCTGGGCAGACTATTTGCTGTTTGTCGGCTTGCTTAGAACACTGGATCTCATTTTACCGGATTTCGGAGTACTACTCTCCCGTTAATGTATTGTCTCGGCTACAGAGGCCCACGCTCGGGAGAGGTTCCGTCGCTGACGTGAGGAATGCCTGGGTCGGATAGACACCATGGGACCAAGAGGAAGCCGGAATCCAACAGTAGCATTGCCCTGCCGCCCCAAACAACGAGCGGCAACAGCGGGCTACACCAGCCCCTGGTCCTGCCTCATACCTCTGCAGGCAACATGACGAGCAAGGACGGTAACCTCCAGTCAAAGTCGTCAGTGCCATCTTCTTCCAAGCGCAAACGGCATAAATCAGCCAAACATGGACGTGAGTCCGAGGTGGCTCAGGGCCCTGGTTTTTCTGCCCTCACCTCCACAGCGCCTCCTTCCGTTAGCGCCGTGAAGCCGCTGGTAGAATATGACGACATAAGTTCCGATTCGGATACTTTTTCGGACGCACCTACTGCAAGGTCTGCTGAGAGAGGAGCTGGGGATCGGTTAGAACCTGTCCTAGATTATAGTAAAGGGGGGGTGGGCGGGGCTGTTGGTAGAGATGGTCGGGAACACAAGCACCGACACTCTCGCAAAAAGTCGAAGGATCCCAACAAAGTTAGAGACTCTGGGGAAGGGGGTCAGAGTACTAAGAAAAAAAGCAGCAAAGACCGTGAGAGAGGGAGTTCTGGAAAAGTCAAGGAGAAGGTGGCCTCCCTGTCCTCTGTAGCATCCCTGTCCTCTGGGTCACGACGTCAGGGTCAGCTGGAGGCTGACTTGGGGCCAAAGCGTGGAGAGTTGCCCCCCTCCTCCCAGGCCCAAACTGCAGCCAGTGTGGGAAGCACCACCTCCTCCTCCTCGTCATCTCGCAGCAAGGAGGGTGGTCGCTCCAGGAAGTCTCGCAAGGATAAGCAGCAGAAGCGAGAGGGACGGGAGGGGCGCGAGGGTCGGGGGGACGCAACCGCCAGCCAGAGCACCTCTGCCTCTCAGAAGGCCCGGACGGAGAGGAGCCAACGGAAGTCCTCAAAGAGCCACAAGTCCAGCCCTAAGGGCAAGGGGCAGCCTTCCTCGAGCAGGGGGAGCCCTCGCCGGAAGGCCCCAGCCCCAACACAGTCCCCCAGCCCCCCCAGGAGAGGGGGTAATGGAAGCCCCATGGTCAGTGGTTACAGCCAGGAGGTGGACAGCTACCACCACCAGAAACGCAGGCCGGCCCCACAGAGCCCCAGCCCCTACAGGGAGATGTCCAGGCGGAGCAGGCAGAGGTCAGACAGCCCCTACGCCAGCAGGCAGAGGTCTTCTAGCTATGAGAGAGACGACAGCCCCTACTCCAGGAGACGCTCCATCAGTCCCTATGGTAATCGCAGGTCCTCCAGTGCTAGCCCTATGTCCCGGTGAGTATTCTGGCCTGGCCCAGACACCTTCCATTCAGCCTGCCTCATATACACATTTACATTTATGCTAGTTGCGTAATATGTACCAAATCACACTCTATTCCCTTTATACAGCACTACTTTTGACCAGGCCCCATGAGACCCTGGTCAAAAGTAGTGGACTACAAAGGGAATATGGTGTCATTTGAGACAAAGCCTAATACTAACATGTAGCTATGCACTACTACTAGCCACCCAATCTCACTCGGTTATTCACTCACTGTATGCATGGCATGCACCTCCACACACAGAGGCATATTCACCAGTGCTACCTAACACACACATTGATTCTCACAAATGACCGAAGTGCATTTTTACTAAGGCTCCAAACGTGATAATGAACTGGTGTTGTTACTGTTGATGTTCTCATTACTGGAACAGGGCCAGGCCACTGGAGGAGACACCGGGTCCACTTTGACTGTTTCTACAGTTTGTTTGTTTTCTACTTCCTTTTCTGTGTGTGCTAAGGAAGTGCTTGTATTGTGTGTTTGTTAAAGATGCAATATGTAACTTTTTGGGCGACCTGACCAAATTCACATAGAAATGTGAGTTATAGATCTGCCATTCTCATTGAAAGCAAGTCTAATAAGCAGATCTGTTCTATGTGCGCTATTTCTATGCTTCCCGTGCTTAAGTTACATTTTTGCATCTTTTACTTTCGGTTTTGTACACCAGTTTCAAACAGCTGAAAATACAATATTTTGGGTTTTATACAATATATTTCACAGCGAGTTTAGTTGGTACAATGATGCATTGCTTGTTTTGTCACAAACGGAAATTAGGCAAACTATTAGAATTTTTGCAACCAGGAAATGGCGAAGAGATTCCTGCATATTGCACCTTTAAATCGTAAGTGGTCGAGACAGTGCTTTAGATAGCTGAGGATTGAGCCATGGGAACAGACGGTACCTGCAGCTTCCTCTCCTGTGCTCTTAGCCCCAGGGTGTTGGAACGGGAATGGCTAGGCCAGGTTGTAATGTCCTGCATGGGCTACTTAAAACTATAGTCAGGGAAGAGACATTGATTCTATGTTCAGATGTGTCTGTGTGACATGCAGGGCTGTTTCTGCCAGGGAGTTGTTGTCTCTTGCCATGTGGTGTAGAGGGGGAAGGGAAACCTATGTAAGTCAGGACAGGCATCACATGGGGCTCAGACAGACATGCAAGGCCTGTGCGCTCCAGGCTAGGGAAACCCTATGAGGGGCTGTGGTGGTCTTTGGAGCTGGAGAGGGCATGGGTTGGGGGGTAGACTACACTAGCCAGGGAGTGGGGTGACTGGCTAGGCCATGGCTCTCAACCCTGTTCCAGGAGAGTTACCCTCCTGTAAGTTTCCGCTCAAACCCCAGTTCTAACTAACCTGATCGAGCTTACCAACCAGCTAATTATTAGAATCAGGTACACCAGATTAGGGTTGGAGTGAAAACCTACAGGACAGTATCTCTCCAGGAACAGGGTTGGAGAGCCTTGGGCTAGGCTGTTGACATTCAGCCATTTTGATTTTGTGTCGCATCAGAGAGTGGACCTTGAGCTTCTGTTGGTGGGAGGGGGCGTAGCTGTAAGATAAAACTAGGCCCTCTGTCGTGATCGTTAAAAGGTTCTCTGCTGACAGTAGACTCTGCTGACAGTAGACTCTGCTGCTGGTGAATCATGTTGATGTAGTCAAGCCTGTAGCTAACTGTAGGCTATTTGTTTAGTCTAGCTAATTAACTTAATTTCCCAGTTCTTAACTCATAATAATCACATTTTAGATTTAGTTTGTAGTCTTTTATAAGTTTTCATGCTCAGGGACATATTAACTTGCTACTAGTTAATTTGTTTTCCTAACCCCTCAAACAAATTATTGAATCTGAATGTTGTCTCTGCAATTAAAGGGATACTTTGGGATTTTGGCAATGAGGCCCTTTATCATCTTCCCCAGAGTCAGATGAACTTGTGGATACCATTTTTTGTCTGCATGCACTTTGAAGGAAGTTGCCAACTAGCGCTAGCGCAATTGCTAACTAGCATTAACGTTAGCATTGGCTCGTGAAACTACCTCTAACTTCCTTCGTATTGGACATAAAAATGGTATAGATTAGTTTATCTGACTCTGCCAAAATCCTGAAGTATCCCTTTAAGTATGTTCAGAATCTTCATACTTTTCATCTTACATCTCCCACATTTTGAATAAGGGTTAATTGATTGTTATCAAAGTATGTGTGGTGATGAGGTGTTTGAATGTATGTCCCAAAGCTATTTGGCCTAATGCCAGAGGAATGTTGAGGTTAACCCACAAGACAGTGAACTTCTGGAGGAAGTTTGTACACACAGTGCTTTAGTCTGAACTTAAAGTAGCCAAAGGTTGTCCTCCTGACTAACCACCTTTTATGTTTGTATGCTGACTAAGGGAATGGGAAGTGTAGCTCATATGGAAGAAGACATAACTCAGTTTATGTGTAAAAGGCGTCAGTGTGCTATCTTAGCAAATAGCACTCCCTCTCTGAACTTGCCTCTAACTGGGCTTGAACCAGGGTCCTGCCTCGCCAAAACACGTGACCGCCAGTTGATAACTTATGAACCAGTTGAGCTATAGAAAAGGATCCAATTCGATAGCACCATTGGTGAAATGTCAAGCTAGCTGTGAAGTGAGCTTGCCACATGGTCTTATCTCATTATATAAACATAACAAATGTTTGGTAGTTATCATTTTCCATGACATGTGCCATGTGTTGTTTTTATTAACACATTTCTTAATACACAAGTGCACAATGCCCCAGTAATGTCAAATGGCCTCCTCCCTTCTTCTAGTTCCTCTTTCTTGGTGCCCCCTCCGAACTTAGAAAGAGAACTTGCAGCCAACAAGAAATTATTGTTTTCCTAACATCTCGTCTCTCTCTCCAGGCGCTCAGTTCGCTCCCGGAGTCGTTCGCCACCTTTCTCCTCTTCCCATCGCTCCTCCTCTCGCTCTCGCAACAAGAAGCATTCGTCCTCTGCTGGGGGGGCTGGGGGTGGCGGGTCTCACAGCAGCCGGCCCACCAGCCGCTCCCCACCCTCCTCCCGCCTGCCACTCAACTCCAGCCTGGGGGCGGAGCTTAGCCGGAGGAAGAAGGAGCGCCAGGCTGCGGTGGCTGCAGCTCGCCCCCCCTCCCCTCCACCTTCCTCACGCAAGACCAAGGGGTCCACTTCACGCCCCCCTAAAGCTGAGCCCGAGAGAGCACTTGAGAGAGACTCTGTCCAAGCCGCGGACCTCCAGCCTCCACCCAGTGCACCCCAGCCACAGGACACTCTTGTTGGGGAAGAACACGGCTCTGCATCTCCACCCTCCACCTTCTCATCTCCTGCACCCCCTCTGCCCCCCGGTCAGACGACCCCACTGCCCCCACCTCCTCTGCCCTCCACACCTGTCACCCAACTTCAGCCACCTACACCCCAGGGCCAGACAGAGGCCAGCCTCCCACCCTCCACAGCCCTCTCCTCCTCCTCCTTGTCGTCCCCCCAGTCCAAATCTCCTGCCCCCATGCCCACACGCAGCCCTGCCCGCCTGACACCCATCCACAAGACCTCCACTCTGCCCCCCCTGCCTTTACCACCCATGCTAATGGGAGACTGTCAGGACAGGTGAGCCATGGAACGCACATACACACACACACACACACTCCACTCCCCAGTGCTGTTGCTTGGCAAGCGGGTAGTCATCATCACAACAGTTATTAGGCCTATACTGTAGGCTCAGGTTTCACCCAACAGTCAGTCACACACATGCCTGCAGTGCAGTACTGGAATTCTGAACAGATTCCCTGACTGCTCTGTATGCCTATGCTTTAGCTACCATTAGACCATGAGTATGTCAAGTAGTCAAAACAGGCCTACTCGGGACTTAAAAATAATCACTAACTCCTTGCAGCCTTGTCAAATTCAGTGCTTCCTCTACAGTGGACTGCACTGGCCAAAATGTCTGCCACAGTGAAACTGTAGTTCATGGGCCCCACATCCCTTTGTCATGCTATTTGGGGATACATTTGTGCTACAGACATATAAGGAAAATAAAATTCAAACTCACTAGAAAAACAACGATGCGCTGGAGTAATGAAATTGTTTCTTTTTCTCTCCTTCCTTCTCTACCTTCAATCTCTCTCTCTCCCTATCTCCCTCTCTACCTCCATCAGTCCGAAGAAGTCCACTCCTCCTCAGAGGTCTTCCAGGAAGGAGAAGGAGATGCGGAGTCGGCCGTCTCTGATTGATCTCCCGCTGCCCCCGACGCTGGCCGGAGGAGACCCCTCGCCCCCTCAGTCCCCCGTCCACAGAGCTCCACCTCCACCCCAGTCCGCCCTCAAGAAGAGACCAAAGTGAGTTCCTATCTGCTCAACCTAACCTTCTACTTCTTTTCAATCCCCCCAAACCACTGAACTCTAATAGTCTTTTCCACAGCTCTCCTCTCCCACCGCAGCCTCTTTTCTTTCAACAAAAATAAAAAATAAGCATAAGATAGTACAAAGTTATCATCAAGGGCTTATTCAGTGAGGTAAAACGTTTCCTAATAGCAAGTCTCCTCTGCTCTCTCTAGGTTTTGCTGTCCACGCTATGGCGAACGCAAACAGACACAGAGCGACTGGGGCAAACGCTGCGTGGATAAGTTTGACATCATCGGCATTATCGGAGAGGGCACCTACGGCCAGGTGTACAAGGCCAAGGACAAAGACACCGGTGAGAGCCCCGTGTGGCCTTTCACTGACATACCTGTGTTTCATTGTTCTTGAGAGAGGCACAAATCAGAGAGGCCCTTGCTCCAACCTCCTGCTTCTGTGTGTCTGTCGGAGGAATTGGATTAAAGCAGAAGACACATTTCCATTGGGCATCCGTGTACATTGGACAAATGTATTTTATATAGCACATTTATTACACTTTTAAACAGGACAATCAACAGAGATGTTTTCATCCACCCCCTACATTGGACAATGAAGTGATCTGTAATGTTCATCTTGTTCTCCTGTCCTCCAGGTGAGCTGGTGGCTCTGAAGAAGGTGCGTCTGGACAATGAGAAGGAGGGCTTCCCCATCACGGCCATCAGAGAGATCAAGATCCTCCGCCAGCTCAACCACCGCAGCGTGGTCAACATGAAGGAGATAGTCACAGACAAACAGGATGCACTGGACTTCAAGAAGGACAAAGGTGTGTGGAAGGGGGACTGTGTGTGTGTGGGGTTTGATCTTGGTGCATGAGCCAGCCATGTCTGCCTGTATGCGTGTGAATGCGCATCCTCCTAACCCCTCCCTGTCCCGTCAGGTGCCTTCTACCTGGTGTTTGAATACATGGACCATGACCTGATGGGTCTGCTGGAGTCAGGGCTGTGTCAGTTCTCCCAGGAACACGTGAGGAGCTTCATGAGACAGCTGATGGAGGGACTGGATTACTGCCACAAGAAGAACTTCCTCCACAGAGACATCAAGTGCTCCAACATACTGCTTAACAACAGGTACTAGTGTTGCACGGTGGATCGGTACCACGGTAATATCACGGTACCAAAATGTCATGATACTTATGATACCAACATTTTAAAATACTGTAGTACCGTTTCGAATGATACTACTGAATTTTTCAGCCCAACCAATCTAAAGAACCTGCTGGCGCCTGTTATAAAATGTTTATAAAGTAGTTTGGTTTATAAATTCAGTTGAATTTAAGCAACAGTCACTAGTCTCTTGTATGCGCAGGTCCAATAGTGTCCACTTCACTTTCATGCGCATATCACTTGTGGCAGCTGTAATCAGCCAGCCGCATCCCCTACCATCCCTCACTCACCTGCTTCTCTCTGTCCGCTCTTCATGCGCATCTATTCCTCCGTTCGTTTTTAAAAATATAATTTAGCCATGATAATAATATAATAAATAATAATATGCCATTTAGCAGACGCTTTTATCCAAAGCGACTTACAGTCATGCGTGCATACATTTTTGTGTATGGGTGGTCCCGGGGATCGAACCCACTACCTTGGCGTTACAAGCGCCGTGCTCTACCAGCTGAGCTACAGAGGACCACATGATGACCACCATGATGGCGAGCGGGGATGCAGACCCCGATGAGTCTTCTGTTGTTAGATGTGTACATTTGTTACATTGGAGCAGTGCACAGAGCGAGCAATGTTAATACAATGTGTCATTTTATTGCCTGTTATAACCAAGAGCACAGGCCAGTCTGAGTAGACTTTGCAAGTTCACTGTCATACAGCCTCTGAGTGTCAGAGAGGGAAAATGCAGCACTGCTTCACAACAGGCATGCTTGACAGCAAAGAGGATGGCTTGTCTCTAGCCTAAACTGCTCAAAAGAAATATGACCCATATTACCGGAGATGCATTTTAAAATGTTCTATCGGGATTCGTGTGCATTTTTAATTTCACAAACCGTGTCGCGGGCCGTTTTAAACTAGTCCTGGATCGCTAATTATTGGTTTGATAACAAACAACGTTGTTCAGTCATGTTACCTAGCTGGCTAACAACCTGGTAACGTCACAGTAGGTCTAGTCAAATTTGATTGGCCCAGGAAGAAAGGAAAGGGTTTCCTACTCATGAGATGTGCTTCAAAGGTAGGATTCATATAGGTCTAGGAAGCCTAAACTATATCACAAAATCTATTTCTCCTTATATTCTGTTTGGTGCCTAACGTTTTAAAAGTTGGGAGCAGTGTGTGTTTTTGTGGGAGAGAGAGTGGTGTGTGTGTGTATGAGAGAGGGAGACTGAGAGAGTGTGTAAGGGAGGGAGTGTGTGTCTGTGTTAACTGAAGATTAAAGGTTTCATGCAGTGTTTTCCCCTTAGTGCTACAATGACATGCAGATCATAATGCTATTCCTTCCTCCCACTCCTCCAGCCAAAGCACAGGTAGGCCTTTGCAAAATGAGCAAATCGGCCATTCTATGCAGTATTCTATTATACACTGAACAGAGTGAAGTTAAATTCAATGTGTTGTATTGGGTAGAAGTGTGAATTTCAGTGACAGGTTTTTGTCGTATAGTTAGTAAAATGTTGGTATCGTGACAACTCTAACAGGTTCACAAGGAGGAGGGAACAGTGTTTCTCCGTCCATGGGCCGGTCCGTGAGATGTTGCTGGCTGGTCACTGAGATGGTTCACTGTCCATTAATTTATACAGTTCTACAGTGCTAGTTTTAAAGGTAGACTCAGCGAGATGACGTTGCCACGAGCAACACTGCAGATAATGAGATGAGTGGTGCAAGACTTTGCTCTCACACAGTCACACAGAGTATCTGCTCATGTGCACAGGTGCACTTCACGCTGCTACAACGTGGTATCTACGGGACCAAAACAGCGAAGAAGTTCAGCCTCGCGCTTCAACGCTCTTAGTTGTTGTGGAAATTGACCCACTACTGCTGTTTACTTTGTACATCTACGTCGTCTCACTGAGTCTACCTTTTAATGTAAGCAGTTCCCCAAGGAGGGAAAAGCATAGCTTTGCCGGTCCCTGGTATAAAAAAATGGACTCACTAACCTAGAATGTTATGGTAATAGCAACAGTAGTAGTTTGTGTGGTTTTAGTAGTGAGGACAGGGAGTACAGGGGTTGTTTTAAAATGATTGTTGTAGCTAAAGTAGGATTGGGTTTTTCCTTTGATTGGTGCTTTCAATGTGCAACATTCTACCATGGGAATTCAAATGCCCTTTCCTCTGCCTTTCTGTTTTGATTGAATTATTCACTTCTGTAGTTAGGGTTGTATAAGTTAACAGCTGTAGAATGTAATAAGTTGTCTTGTTATTGAGCTTGATTCTCTGTCTCTAACCACACACTTCTTTATCTCTCTCTCCTTGTGCAGTGGTCAGATCAAACTGGCTGACTTTGGTTTGGCCCGCCTCTACAACTCAGAGGAAAGGTGAGACTTGGATTTCTCAAGTTGCTTTGGAGCAACGATGACATCATCATGTGTTTATAAGTACATGAAGTCAGAGGTCCTTCCTGTCTCTGGTTCAATCCTTTTAAACTGTGACCCTCACACTGGCTTTTTCTCATTTGGGCAAAGCCCGTCCTCCACCCTCTCTCCGCTCTCCTCTGTGACCCGGAAACCGATAAGTGGTCGATGAAATGTCAATTCCTCGATAGCCACCTTTCATGAGGTAGTCATGTATCTTACAAGAGTCCTTCACGGAAGAGTTTTGATATCTGCCACACCCCCTTTGAATCAGCTTTTGTTTTGTCCGAGGAGAAAAGCATGCACACAAACAATATGTTACTTATCTTTTTATCTATAAAATGTCTTGCACAACTAACTTAATTTGTTTATCACTTTACACATTTATTTTGGGATCCACCCCTGTAAACGTAATTTGCCTGATGATGCGCGAGTGGAAGAGGCACATTTTTGTCCACATTCCCTCTCCTCGATTCCCTTTGACCTTTTTCCAAAAGAAGGCGAGAGAGAACGGAGGAGAGGACGCGGGAGTTGAGCAAATCCAATTGAGAAAAGGCCTCCGTTGCCATGGCAGTCTGAATGAAAAAACCTATTCTAATGATTCCCCACTAGGTGGTGCTGTGTCCTGTATTAAGAGGTTCTCCCTCCGTCAGAGCCCATTGTTGAGAGATGAAGTGTGGGGGTTTGAGCACTGGAGGGCATAGTAGGGGTACTGTATCTGTGTGTTATATCTGAATGTCCCCTTCCCTGCTCCCTCCAGTCGACCCTACACTAATAAAGTAATCACTCTATGGTACCGCCCCCCTGAGCTCCTCCTGGGAGAGGAGAGGTACTCTCCAGCCATTGACGTCTGGAGCTGCGGGTTAGTACACACACACCTTGCCCACACACACACACACTGTCATGCACCTGGACACTGATTCTGTACATGCCCAAGAACACTCATTCCCTATTTGTTAACAGAGGTTTATTGGTGCACAAACATTTCATTCACACATATTCTCCAATCAAACATGCTCTATGTAGGAAAACAGATTGCACTTACCTTATTGTTCCATATGGTGTCACTATAAAACTGCCATATCATTTTGACTGAAGTAGTCGGAGCTCTGAACCTAAGGATTGGCAAAGAATGATCACTCTTAACAAATCCAAGTCGCCAACATTGTCCATTGACTGTTTGTGCACAGGTGTATTCTGGGAGAACTGTTCACTAAGAAGCCGATCTTCCAGGCCAATCAGGAGCTGCTGCAGTTAGAGTTGATCAGGTATGCTGCTGTTGCCCCCTACTGCCTGGAAGACTGCAACTCAACATTAAAATCCTGTCTGACATGGCAACCTATTTCCTATATGACATGGCAACCTATTTCCTATATAGCAGCCATATTCAACAGGCGTACTGCAGTCCAGACTCAGAACGAGGTCAATACGGACCGTGGGTCTTGACTTTTGTTTGTTTTTGGAACTCAGTTGGGCTTTCAACTTACTGCTGTCGAATGCAATTTCTAAATTTAGAAGTGCATGGGCAGTTTAACTCTTATGTCATTCACTGACAGATCTTAGAGTTATTTTTAACTGAAATGTCCAATTGATCAACTAGCCCATGTTAGATAGATAGGTAAGTTAGGCTAACCAGCTACCTACATCTTGTAGTTATCATGGCCAAATGGTGCCCAGGGGCCTCGAACCCCAGGGATCCCCCATTTTAGATTTTGTTGAGTCACTCAGGTATCATATGAACACACATAAGAAATGGTGAAATGTGTAGAATTGCAGGTAATTAGCTTATAAAAAGAATGTTCTCTCCGCCAAAAAGAGGGGTGTGAAGCCTTTGGGGTCGCATGGGTTGCGAGGTGGGGGTTTGTTACTACGCCGATAAATGACAATACCCATCCGGACCTTTGCCACCTAGGAAATGTGTGTGACTGGACCTTCTCAAATAGTAGTTCCCTTGCTATATAGTGCACTACTTTTGACCAGAGCTCTAGGGGCCTTGGTCAAAAGTAGTGCACTATATAGGGAATAGGGTGCCATTTGGGATACAGACCATTTTTACCAAAGCTCTAACTCTCTCCTTCTCTGTCTCAGTCGTCTGTGTGGGAGCCCCTGTCCCGCTGCCTGGCCTGACGTCATCAAGCTGCCCTACTTCAACACCATGAAGCCCAAGAAACAGTACCGCCGACGGCTACGCGAGGAGTTTGCCTTGTATGTAACATGACATACAATCCGTGGGATTTTCTTGTTCTTTCATCAATCTGATAGTTGTGGCAGTACATCAGTTGTTGATGCTATTTGTTTGACTCGCACTCTCTAATTTCACACTCTCTCTCGCGCTCTCTGTCAGTCTGCCTGCCCAGGCCCTGGACCTGCTGGACCGCATGTTGACCCTTGACCCAGCGCGGCGCTGCACGGCTGAACAGGCCCTCAATAGTGACTTCCTGTGTAACGTGGAGCCCAGCAAGATGTCCCCGCCCAAGTGAGGGCCTTGTCTTTGGCCTGTCCTTTCCTGGGCCCAATACATCTATCTAGAGAACACCCTTGAACTATCCACTACCATACTCCAACACCCCTCTCGCTTTCTTTCCCGTCCATCTACCTTTACTTCTCTTTCTGTTTCTCTCCCTCATGCTTTCACCACTCTGTTTTTGCCTCTGTATCTTACTCTCTCTCTCTTTCTCCAGTCTTCCTCACTGGCAGGACTGCCACGAGCTGTGGAGTAAGAAACGACGGCGCCAGCGTCAGAGCGGGCTGCCCGAGGATGTGCCTGTGCCCAAAGTGCCCCGTAAGGACCCCTCGGGGGCTCCCAGTGGAGAGAACAGCCGGCCACAAGCCAGCCCAGCTGGAGCCCCGCCCCCTCCTCCTGGAAGACCACCCTCCTCAGCTATCTCAGCCAATGAGCTAGCAGGTCAGGCAGACACAGTAGTCACAGTTCACTACTATAGAAGAACATACCCTTACCAAATGTCTCCTTGGTTAGATAGTGGCTGAACAGGTTGTTGTAAGTCTATAATGTGAACACGTTGTCTCCATACACTCTCAGCAGGCTGCTGTCTACATTATGTGTGACCATTGTCTCTCTCCCATCAGGTCTGGGTGCTGCAGCGGAGCAGCTGAACCAGACCGAGCTGGCTGTACTGTTGAACCTGCTGCAGAGACAGACAGACCTCAGCCTGCCCCAGATGGCCCAGCTTCTCAACGTCTCCTCCAACCCAGAGAGCCAGCAGCAGCTAGAGACCCTTAGCCAGTCCCTGTCTGCCCTGACCGAGGCCTCCCACCACCGGGGGGCCTCAGAGGACCAGGGTCCGGCTAGGTCCCAGCCCCCCGAACCTCCCCCAGAGCCCCAGGAGCCCTCCCCGCACCACGGCGAGCCGTCTCTCAGCCAGGACGACCAGGCCAACCTCCTGGCCATCCTATTGGGCCAGCTCATCAAGCCGCTGGCTGAGGGGGTGGAGCAAGGCGACGAGAGCAATGGCGTCCAATCAGAGGAGGCAGTGACACGCGGTTCGTCCGCCTCCACTGCTGACCGCAAGGGCAAGTCTGGGTTCAGTCTCTAGGGGGCGGGCAGAGAGCACTGGGTCAGGGGGATCTCACAGGGGACTGGTGGACGAGGGGGAGGAGACTGGGCGGAGGGTGACGCCCCGTCATAGTTTCCCTGTCATGGTGCGGATCTTGTCATCAATTCTTTTTCTGCTTCCCATAAAGCAGTTGTAAATTCCTTTATAAACGAGATGAAAGATATTAACTTAATGGTAAATCGTAAGAAAGATTCCACGGTTACTTTAAATATTTTTTGAGGAAGATTAGTTTTATGTTGTGTCTAGACCCACCACCTCTCCCCCCTCCTCTCACCAACAGTCCACCCCCCTACCCACCTTTTGTCTGTCTCACCCATCTCCCACTTCAAAGGCTACTTTCACCCACTCAGTCACACATAGGTGGAAACATACCATACATGAAGTTGGCAAGTCCTCAAGATGTCTGACCAGAGAGTGGCTTCGGACGGCCTAGGTCACATGGACTGGGCTTTGGGCACAAGGACTTTTCTCATTGGTGTGAATGTAAACCAAGAGAAGGTGTGTAGTGTTACAGCATTAGAAAGAAAATGGTTCACACTGCACTCTCCCCTCCACCCTTTCACTCCTGCCTCTCTTTATCACTCTGTTTTCTTTTCCTTCGTATTTCTTTTCCCATTTCCTCTTTCTCTCTCATTTTTCCATTTGTTAAAGCAGGTTTCTTGGATTGTTCTTCCTTCCATAAAAATATATTGATTTAAAACCAGTCTGTAATGTCAACATTTTTATGAAGAAAGTCTAATAAATTATCAAGCAAAAATAAATGTTTTGAACCTTAGACTTCACCTGCATGTCTTTCTTTTAACTTTTATTTAAATTACACATTTTAATTTTATTTTTGTATGTTGTCTTTTACATTAGACCTCAATCATCCAACGCTAGTAAAGCGTTCTCCTCTGTAGTCTGTCTATCTGTAGTCACCCTGCTGTTGGCACTTATAGCAACAACCCTGTTGCCTAGGAAACAATGGTAGCAGCAGTGTTGCCCGGTAGCCATGACAGCAGACTGAGAAGGCATCTCTTTCTCTCTCAGCTTTATGGCCTGCATGGAGCTTTACGTACCTCTCTCCCTGTAGTGTCATCCCCTCCCCAAACCTCATATTTTACCCCTTCCAGTCCATAATAATCCATGAGCCCTTATCTCCATGTTCGTATTGTTGTTGAAATATAACTGAGTGTCTGTCAGGTTTGAACAAACCCTAAGGTGAGCATCCCCCTCTACTATGTAAAGCGCTTTGGGTGTCTCGAAAAGCACTATTTAAGTCAGTTATTATTATTACTATAAACACCCCCCATGTCCTGAGTCTTTCTTTCGTTGTGCACATAATGTGTGAATAAATGTTATATTGATTATTTAGGCCACCATGAGGTCTTTTGATATTTCACCATCTCTCAACATTTCAACCTGTCTGTCTTCAACATTTTATTACCCTTTAAACACCTACGTAATGATTTTATAACATAACATACCAGTAACCATTAACCAAGAGGGGAGAAATAACATAGGTGACACACTTCCAGATTAAGTTAATCAACATTTATCCTAGTCACATACTTGTGGTATTTAGTAGCATTATCAACCTATGACACCTACACCTTTTACTCATGCAATTCTACAGTAGCCTATTGAAAACATTTATCATACTGAAACTACGTTGTTGATTGGATGGTGAGGATCCAGCAGTAGGAACGGTACATGCTCTCCCTCTGCTGGCCAAGGTGGGAGATACAGCTGTACGTTGTCTAGACCCCACCCACAAACACTTACCCGGTTCTCTGGGACATTTCGCTAAAGGAAATTGAATAAAAATGCATCTAGTATAGATTATGGCACAAATGTCCAGGTGAAATCTCACTGTAACTGTGTGTGTGCTTTGTGTTGACTGTCTTGTTTTCTCTGACCCCCCAGACTGTGCAATCACCAAGCGGAAGCAGCAGATCGGAACAAATCAGGTCCCTCCATCCTCCGAGCGACGTCCCCCCTCTCCGCCTGGCCCTCCCCCCTCAGCCCTCTTCTTCCCTGGCCAGCAGCAGCCCAGCTCTGAACCCCAGCCTGAGCCTGGTCAGGACATCAGCCCAGCGGTGGCAGCCGCCCTGCTGCAGCTCATCTCCCAGCAGGACCCAGAAGCCGGGGCCCCCCAGCGCAGCAGGGACCACTCCCCCGCTGTGGGCACCCCTGTCCGGGGACAGCCATCCCCTGCCTGGACGACTGACTCCCCTAAACCCTCCCCTGCCAGAGAGCTTCCTACTGGCATGGAACCCGCTGCCTCTGCTATCGCAGCACAGTTCCCCAAGGACCAGGACCTCCGCTTTGCCCACAGGACCGCTCGCTGATCGCTGGGTAGGCCTGTTTAGAGACCTGGGCTACAGTGGGACGACCTACAGGGACAGGAGCCAGGGACATCTACTGTGCTGATAATGATGATACTATAGACCAGTCTCTCTAGGTGAGAAGAGCAGCTCACCTGAGCAGGTTGTGTATATTGGAAGATGTGAGGTTGTTAGTCTGGAGGAAAGAGCAGGCCTTTGGGTCTGGATATTTGGAGGATGTTATTGTGAAGACTGACGGTGTTGGTTTGGCTAAAGGACAAACTAAGCCCCACTCTGGACGGACAGACAGACAGACAGACTGGGGTTGGGCCTTGGTGAGGATTCTAGACCTGGGGGTGGGACAAACTTCCACACCCTTCAATCACTAACACTGCCCCTCCTCCTGGACCTCCTGACTTGTTGAAGAAGTTGGTTCCAAACGAGTTCCACACATGGAATGTGATCAGCTGTGATTTCGTTTTGTTTAATTCGCAAATCAAATGATTGTTATGTCTACTGCAGTGCCCTCTAACGATTAAGGCTATCAGTGGGTTTTGGAGTCTGGTGTCATCACTAATCTTCATCTGCAGTTGAATGGGTTGGGGTTGGTGTCTGCTACGTATGACACCGGTGGAACAAAGAACCAGTCTGAAATGTAGAGGTGTTTAACTGGGGAACAATGGGGGTACAGATGTAAAACACTGGGATTGAGAGTGCGTTAACTACTAACTCAGTCTCATCATGCTTGCTGGCTCCTGACTTTCGACCTTGTGCCTCCTTTGTGACCTTAGCGACCCCTGAATGATATTTTCCCACAGGGAAGAGTTGGGTTGTTTTCTTCTGTTCTGGAAGGCACATTAACAAGAGAAGGCATGGCTCAACATTAATTGGGATACCTTGTGTGTTTATTTCTTTGGCCAAAGGTACTGTAAAATTAGGTATTTGGATCTCAGTCCTATCTCACCTTGCTGTCTCTCTCGCTCTATCTATGTATGTCAGCCTCAGTCAGCTTTCCCATGTAGAAATGAAAATGTTCATTCTCGAACGCTATCTCTCTAGTAACAGGTATATGTGCCTCTAACCCTTATACTCCCTTTGCTACACATTTACAGAAAACACAAATTCTGACACTGTCTCATGAACTGCTCCTCTATACTCAGTCACTAGTCTTTCATTGACCCTCTGGTCACAGCTAGCAAGCCGGTCACCCAACCCCATAGCGACTGGACACATACACCTCTCCAAAGCTTTCCCTGACAGTCTCTGATAGCCTTGTCTTATCTCTTGCCTCCCTGTCTAACTATGTGCGGCAAATATGTTTTTGTGTGATTTATTTTCTACTTTAAAGACAAAGTTACATGTTAAAAAGATGGTCCATGGTTTTGTTTCCTTTGCTATGTTTTGGTAAGGGAGAAATTGGGAAGAGATCTGACTTTGGGTTTCATGTTACCATGTGACTGTAAAAGATGATATTTTGTAATATGTGTTTTCTCCGTTCAATTTATTAAAGGAAATCATGCGACCAGAAAGTTTTTGTAATGTTCTTGATTCTCTTGTCATGTACACTGAGTATACCAAACATTAGGAACACCTTCCTAATATTGAGTTGCACCCCTTTTGCCCTCAGAACAGCCTCAATTAGTCAGGGCATGGACTCTACAAGGTGTCAAAAGCATTCCACAGGGATGCTGGCCCATGTTGACTCCAATGTTTCCCAGAGCTGTCAAGTTGGGTGGATATCCTTTGGGTGGTGGACCATTCTTGATACAATACGGGAAACTGTTGAGCATGAAAAACCCAGCAGCTTTGCAGTTCTTGACACAAACCGGTGCGCCTGGCACTTACTACCATACCCTGTTAAAGGCACTTAAATGTTTTGTCTTGCCTATTCACCCTCTGAATGGCACACATACACAATCCATGTCTGAATTGTCTCAAGGCTTAAAAATCCTTCTTTAACCTGTCTCCTCCCCTTCACCTACGCTGATTGAAGTGGATTTAACAACTGACATCAAAGGATCATAGCTTTTACCTGGATTCACCTGGTCAGTCTATAACATGGAAAGAGCAGGTGTTCTTAATGTTTTGTATCCTCAGTGTATTTTGCATGTGTGTTAGAATTCACCCAAACGAGGGCACTACGTTCATCCACCTCTGGCCTGCTAGCTCCCCTACCTCTACGGAAGCACAGTTCCCGCTCAGCCCAGTCAAAGCTTTTCGCTGCTCTGGCACCCCAATGGTGGAATAAGCTCCCCCACGACAGCGGAGTCACTGACCACCTTCCCACTTGAAACCCTACCACTTTAAGGAATACCTGGAATAGTATAAGTAATCCTTCGACCCCCCCCATAAAAAAAAAAGAAGAAAAGTGGTTGTCCCACTGGCTATAAGTTGAATGCACCAATTTGTAAGTCGCTCTGGATAAGAGCGTCTACTAAATGATTTAAATGTAAATGTAAAATTCAGAATGGCCACTAGGTGGCACATTGAATCATCTTTCTCACAAATGTTATCTCTCACTTTCTCTCTCACACACACACAGGGCGGCTGGAAAACGTGTGGCAAGGCAGAATTTGCCCCAGGACCTTTCAATCAGGTGTGGCAGCGCCACTACTTTTGATTTAGTTTAACAAAATCTATTGACGCACATTTTTAAAAAGAGGGGCAAAGTACTTTATTTGTTTTTACAGATTTGCCCACTCGTGCACAATTTCTGTCCTTCACATCAAGTGCTGCTGCAGGCTCTAAGCGTGTCTTGACCAATCAGTCACGGAAATCGCAGTTCGCGCGGGCCGGGCTCAACGCTCTACACTTTCCTCCGGTATTTATTTAGAAAGCGTGATAACACACTCCAGACAGACACAAGCAAAACCTCATGCATAAATGTAGCAGCATTAGTGATCTGACATGCTTTATTGGATGGAAACGAGATAATTTTTCAGTCTGATCAACTGTATGCTACTAACAGCAGCTGTCCCTCTGGCCAGGGTAAAAACAAAAAAGCGGTAGCGTTAACCTTGTGCGTGTATAGCCCATTTCGTTTGTGAGAAAATGTGAATGGATCAAATTTGGTTTATACTGAACAAAAATATAAACGCAACAATTTCAAAGATTTTACTGAGTTACAGTTCATGTAAGGAAATGAGTCAATCGCAATAAATTCATTAGGCCCTAATCGGACTTTGAGTACATGTTTTATTAGGCCTACAGTTGCATAGGGCAGGACTACAATTTGCAAGCTCAGCCCTGTGAGTTTTATTGTCCAATCATGTTGCTTTCTCTGTGTCTGTCACAGGAGGTTGGTGGCACCTTAATTGGGGAGAACGGCTTGTGGTAATGGCTGGAGCTGAATGGTATCAAACACATGGAAACCATGTGTTTGATGATTCCATTCGCTCGGTTTCAGCCATTATTATGAGCTGTCCTCCACTCAGCAGCCTCCACTGGCTGTGTATAGGAAGCCCCCTAGTTCTTCTGTAAAATAGAATTCGTATGAATGGGTTTTTTATCCTCCACAAGGCCAGGGTTTTCCCAGGATTATATATTTTTTAAACCATGTAACCTGATTAGAAAAACTGGTCCCATCAGTCCATATTAAACATTTTTACAACAGATGAATCATGTCATACCATATTAGGTCCAGAGTTTTACCAGGCTAGCTTACCACCTCTACACACACACACAATCCATTGCATTATTACGGATTTCATGGAATACTTGACATGATTTATATTGCTAACAAGCAAACATTTAAATTGCTTTAAATTGAGATATCTCCTCTATTTCAGTCCTGATTACTGGGAGTTGGCTCAAGGTGTTGTTGTTATGTTGTCCACTGACAGAATAAGGTGTTGGATATGCCAGGCGAACTGCAGCTCAGCGTTGGCCTGGAGCTGGGTCATTACTCAAAGTAGGTTGATGTCCATTTGTGTCCACTGACTGTGACTGTGGAGCCTCAGGAGCGGCAGGTGAGCTGGACTGTCTCTGTCCTTGCCTTGAATGTGCTGTAGGTCTACCCTGTGGAAGAGATAGCAAGGGGTTAGACAAATCCACGTCACATTCAACAAATCTATCCCGATCTGAATATTAGGCTCATATAGTTCAAATATTGAAGTAGCCAAATTAAATATGTTAGCCTACTGAGAAAAGAGAAGATACATTTTTGCTTACATATGTGAGTGGAGAAGGACACACCCTGGTTCTGTTCCATTTCTCGCGTCTCCTTCGCTGATAACGGGGTGTCTTCACAGTAGGCCTAGTCTCGTTCACTAACACCAGTCCAACGGAGGGTACTGTTCGTCTTAGTCCTGGGGGAATGAGAGACTGACCCTGCGCGCTCTCCGAATTTAGGTTGATAACCCGTTGGGACCTCCGTCGTGTAGGGAGGGAAAGGTTTGGACCCTGAGGGACAGGGATGGGGTTTAGTCTTCTGGGTGGCCCTGGCACATTAGGTTGCAAGGACTGTGTTGAAGACGCCGGCTCCGCATATTCCTCCTGTGGGGGCACTGGGGGCATCCACATGAAAAGAGTCCTCGGACAATTATGAGACGCCAAACCCATTTCAGTAGCAAAAAAACGGTGCGCAAAAACCTTAAAGTTGTCTAGCCTAGACCTACCTGTATTTTATCCAGATGGTAACACGGTTTATTTGGTTGTAACCACAGGATCAACTATTTGTCTTCTAAAAACATTGTTGTCCTGTCCAGCATTACATGGGCAGCACGGCCATTAGCACCTTTTGATGAGGCGGGAAGCGTGAGAAACCTCGTTATTTACCGTGACAAAGACCACACCTGAATCGTCAAGAGCACATTACATAAGCAATTGACTGGTGCGTCATTTGGGTAGGCCAAAACTGTATCCTATAGACTCCCAAAGTAAATGCAGATGAGACATCATGTGCGCAATTAACACCTACAGCATGCTATGGATATTCAGTCATGAGAGGACCTAAGGCCAAAACTGTAATGGATTGTCTGTAATTTTCTTAACTCCATGGCTTAAACATTTAGTTTGCAATTCAAAAGTAGCTGGACATCATGTGAAATTGAGGATGATACCTGGTTAAAGATTTTGTCTAACTCAAGGAGGAACATAAGGGAAGCCAGGGGGAAGGTCACTCAAGACACGATACTACATAGGTTATATTGGACTCCGACAAGGCTTCATAAAATTGGTTTTATCGACAATAATCTGTTCTGGAAATGTCAATTTGACACAGGGACATTCTAACAAGCTATATAGGCATGCACAGCTACCTTTCTGGAAGGATATTCTAAAACATTTGAGAGAATGGTTAGAATCAACAATCCCAGTTTCACCAAGAATATGTCTCTTGGGTGACAACATAATTACCTATTGTATTAATTTAGGAATTTTCTCTAATCACTGTTGGTATCATTACAGCTTCTAGATTGATCCTTCTACTTTGGAAAGGCCATGCCACACCTACTCTGAAACAGTGGATAGAATCAATGCTGGAAGTGGCATTTTCTGAACAAATGCTTGCTAGAATCACTGGTAGAAATGAAAACGTTAAGAGAATCCGGACACACTTTGTTTGTCATGTCGTTTCTGGGACTGGGAGGTGATAGCCCATGTTGTATGGTAATACTGTGCTTGTGAACCCATTTTATATTGTAGCTTATGCGATGCTGAAGTAGTATTAGATTGTGTATGTGTGTTATCCTGGAGGGTATGTCTGGATGTCATGCTCAATGTTTTTATGCTGTACAATGTGTTTGTTTGATAAAAAAAGGACTAAACTAATAACTTAAATACCAACATTTATTTTTTGCTGGACATCATTCTAGCCCATGTAGCCTAATGAACAGTAAAAAGTAAAGATTGGGACAAATGTTGAGGTGGAGCTGAACAGTCTAATGGCAGACTGTGTGTGTTGGTGTTGAGTTCTCCTCTCACCCTATTTTGCCCACAGACTAGTTCTACACTTGGCACACGTACAGACACACTTACCCCCTGCACCACCAGCCAGACACAGGCCCAGCTGAGCCCTCTGGGTGAGGGATCCTTTATGAGTGGTGATGGTGGGGGGCTCACCTGCCCCAAATGCAGAGTGTGTGACTGAGAGGGTTGTGTGTGTGTGCATATACAGTGGGGAGAACAAGTATTTGATACACTGCCGATTTTGCAAGTTTTCCTACTTACAAAGCATGTAGAGGTCTGTAATTTTTATCATAGGTACACTTCAACTGTGAGAGACGGAATCTAAAACAAAAATCCAGAAAATCACATTGTATGATTTTTAAGTAATTCATTTGCATTTTATTGCATGACATAAGTATTTGATACATCAGAAAAGCATAACTTAATATTTGGTACAGAAACCTTTGTTTGCAATTACAGAGATCATATGTTTCCTGTAGGTCTTGACCAGGTTTGCACACACTGCAGCAGGGATTTTGGCCCACTCCTCCATACAGACCTTCTCCAGATCCTTCAGGTTTCGGGGCTGTCGCTGGGCAATACGGACTTTCAACTCCCTCCAAAGATTTTCTATTGGGTTCAGGTCTGGAGACTGGCTAGGCCACTCCAGGACCTTGAGATGCTTATTACGGAGCCACTCCTTAGTTGCCCTGGCTGTGTGTTTCGGGTCGTTGTCATGCTGGAAGACCCAGCCACGACCCATCTTCAATGCTCTTACTGAGGGAAGGAGGTTGTTGGCCAAGATCTTGCGATACATGGCCCCATCCATCCTCCCCTCAATACGGTGCAGTCGTCCTGTCCCCTTTGCAGAAAAGCATCCCCAAAGAATGATGTTTCCACCTCCATGCTTAACAGTTGGGATGGTGTTCTTGGGGTTGTACTCATCCTTCTTCTTCCTCCAAACACGCGAGTGGAGTTTAGACCAAAAAGCTATATTTTTGTCTCATCAGACCACATTACCTTCTCCCATTCCTCCTCTGGATCATCCAGATGGTCATTGGTAAACTTCAGACGGGCCTGGACATGCGCTGGCTTGAGCAGGGGGACCTTGCGTGTGCTGCAGGATTTTAATCCATGACGGCGTAGTGTGTTACTAATGGTTTTCTTTGAGACTGTGGTCCCAACTCTCTTCAGGTCAATGACCAGGTCCTGCCGTGTAGTTCTGGGCTGATCCCTCACCTTCCTCATGATCATTGATGCCCCACGAGGTGAGATCTTGCATGGAGCCCCAGACTGAGGGTGATTGACCGTCATCTTGAACTTCTTCCATTTTCTAATAATTGCGCCAACAGTTGTTGCCTTCTCACCAAGCTGCTTGCCTATTGTCCTGTAGCCCATCCCAGCCTTGTGCAGGTCTACAATTTTATCCCTGATGTCCTTACACAGCTCTCTGGTCTTGGCCATTGTGGAGAGGTTGGATTCTGTTTGATTGAGTGTGTGGACAGGTGTCTTTTATACAGGTAACGAGTTCAAACAGGTGCAGTTAATACAGGTAATGGTGGAAAACAGGAGGGCTTCTTAAAGAAAAACTAACAAGTCTGTGAGAGCCGGAATATTACTGGTTGGTAGGTGATCAAATACTTATGTCATGCAATAAAATGCAAATTAATTACTTAAAAATCATACAATGTGATTTTCTGGATTTTTGTTTTAGATTCCGTCTCTTACAGTTGAAGTGTACCTATGGTAAAAATTACAGACCTCTACATGCTTTGTAAGTAGGAAAACCTGCAAAATCGGCAGTGTATCAAATACTTGTTCTCCCCACTGTATATGTATGTTTGTGCATTCACATGCTTGTGTGTGTGATGTGTGTGTCTGTCCTATAGGGGCTTTATAAGATAGTGAATGTGCCCGCGGGGAGCTGCCACAGGAGAAGGAGTAGCCATGCCAGTGCCAAGTCATAGAGACAAGAGGAATAAATTGAGGAGTGGGGGGACGGACGGACGGTGACAAGGTTTTACCATCAATCAGTGAATGCCCATAAAAGTGCCACCCTGCCTCTTTGATTCTCATACTCACTATGGCCCATCCAGACAACCCTTGGACTATACTGTCTGTGCTAAGACCCTCCATTTTGATTGTCGTCATTGGTTTCATCCCACAGCTTTTTCTACACGCTTCTTTTTGATATGGTTTTGTAACGTGACAAACTAAACTGACAAAGGGGCATAAAAGTAAAGTGGTGGGCCTGGAGGAATAAGAAATATTATAAACTGGGTGGTTTGAGCCCTGAATGCTGATTGGCTGACAGCCGTGGTATATGAGACCATATAGCACGGGTATGGTAAAACATTTATTTTTACTGCTCTAATTACATTGGTAACCAGTTTATAATAGCAATAAGGCATCTCTGGGGTTTGTGCTATATGGCCAATATACCACGGCTAAGGGCTGTATCCAGGCAATCCGCATTGCGTCCTGCATAAGAACAGCCCTTAGCCATGGTATATTGGCCATGCACCACACCCCCTCGGCCTTGTTGCTTAAGTCTACCGCTAGTAATTTTTTGTACCCATAGAGCAGTAGACCAAGATTCTTTGATATGTTTGTCTGGAGCAACAATGTGGTGTTTGTGTGTGTGTGTGCGTGTGTGTGTGCTTGCTTGCAGGTGTGCGTATGCGCAACTGTGCATGTATGTGTGTGTGTATTTTTTGCGTATGCTTGTTGTACCTCCTGTGTATTTGCCTGTAGTGTTTTGTGTGTCTGGGCCACTGTTGCCTCCCTGTGCCCTGCTAGAGTTTGATGTTCAGTTTGATGACTGAGGCTCTTTGATCCAAGGCTGTGTAAACTCAGGGAGTGGAGACAGAGACTCCCGCGGCCCCAGAGCTAAGACATAGTCATATATATGTATACACACACACACACACACACACACACACACACACACACACACACACACACACACACACACACACACACACACACACACACACACACACACACACACACACACACACACACACACACAACACACAACACACAACACACACCACTGGAGAACAGAGAAGGGAACAGGCATCGGTGCTGAGCATGTCACATTTGAAGCCCATATAAAGTTGCCTGAATAGCAAAATGTTGTTTAATGGCAGAACACTATAATAATAATATGCCATTTAGCAGATGCTTTTATCCAAAGCGACTTACAGTCATGTGCTAACTGTAAGTCGCTCTGGATAAGAGAGTCTGCTAAATGACTAAAATGTAAATGTAATGTGTGCATACATTTTTACGTATGGGTGGTCCCGGGGATCGAACCCACTACCCTGGCATTACAAGCGCCGTGCTCTACCAATTGAGCTACAGAGGAATACAATGAACCTCTCCTCTCATGGCTTAACCTAACGTAGCGGAGTCCCTTCTTCCTTTTTTTCGGGGGAAACGGAAATTAGGTTGAAAATACTGTATCCCTGAAAACCAGAAACATCTGCTTTCTGCCAGCGCCGCTAAGGGTGCTCATGGCTAAGACACAATTATAAACGTTGAAAAACATTGACAATTATGAATGCAACTCAGGCCATGTGGTGAAAGTTAAGCACAATTTTTAATTAGCTCCTCTCTTTCTCTTCTCCACCATCTTTGCAACAAGATGTTGTGTCAGTCATTCCAGTTATGGTTACATCTTTATTTATGGGCTATTGGAAAAACACTTTGACTTTATTCTTCTAGTGATATAGGTTTTACTGCTGTAGCAGAGTGCTTTATTGCTGTTTAAACACCAAATACAATTCCTCCTCAGTTTATAGTTTAGAGACAAAATGGTGCCACATTTTCTTGTTCACTGTTTTATCACTAATGAGTAACAGCCACAGAAAGACAGAGACAGACTCACTAGTTGATAATCATTATGTGGCACTTGTAAACAAGCTATAATCACAACAAATGTTTCTACTTTACCAGAATCACTAGACAGAGATGAGAGAAACAGATCAATGTCTAGGGTAAGACTAGGGTTAGTCAATAGAAAGCTCCATTGACCAAATAAAGTCACTGCATAATCCCACATTTCTGGTGGATAAAAGTGACCATTGTGACCCTTCGCTCCGCTTCTTTCTATTTTTCACTCAGGTCTGCCTCTTTAAGGGAACAGGGGCTGCTAGGATGGCAGACTGTTGGAGGGGGGTTAGGAAGGAGGGGTGGCCCTGCAGGACCATTTGTGCTGAAGCTCATTTGCACAGTGACACTTAATTGGCTACAACAATTAATTAATGTGTTGGAAAGTTGGCACGAAAAGTTCATTTAAGAGGGTTTTAATAAGCAATTAGAGGAAAACCAGGAGAGAAATGGAATTACCAGACTGGAAAAGAGGAGAGATGTACATGAGAGATGGAGGGAAGAGGAGAAATAGAGATGGAGGGGAAAACCTGATCACAAAAGGCAGGTGTATGTTTTCATGCAATATATTGGTCAAGTTCAACTCTCTCATGACTGAATGTGAAAAACATAGTTTTGAATACATAACAAATGATCTGAGATCATTGTTCTCCTCTCTGAGACTGTCATTACTGTTGTTAAGTAGACTTAAACCTTATGCTATGTGTAGTGTGTGCTGTACCCCGACCCCCGACCCCACTTGTCCCGGCGCCAGCCAAGCCCAGTGTAAAATATCACATGACTAATGAGAGGAGGTGGTTGGAATCCTGGGGAAGATGTCCTTGGAAGACGAATGCATTTTCAGCAGAATAATTAACTTAATTAACAAATTGACATGCATATTCATCAGCCTATTAATGTCTGCTCCGCGCTGCTTGATGAGCAATGCAGTAATAACCATTTCATTTGCATACTGTGATCACACTACTCTCTTCCCAAAAAAAGAGAGCGGGGAGGAAATACAAAAGATGGGCGAAATAGGATGCACTCATGAACACTCATACTGTCTGTCGCCAAACTTGCGTACACTTTCATATACTATACACACAGGTACATGTAGTCAGTACCTACAGTACTCACAACCCCACATTCAAACATACAGTTTAACTAGAGCTTCTGCTAGTTGTGTATGCAGTGAATAATGTAGTTCCTGCTGTCTATTAAGTTTCAACAGCTGTGAGTATTGGTATTAGGCTCAATAGAAAAGTGAGATGGGTGTTTACCCTCCCCAGCTGTCTCTGTCTTCACTCTCACTTCCTCTCTCTCTCCCCCAATCCCTCTCTCTCTCTTGCTCTTGTTTCCTGTTTGCATCTCTCTCTCTCTCCTTGTTATTAATTCATCTCTAACATACTCGTCTTTTATTTATTTATTTGTCGCTTTTTGAAGTTTCTCTCGTCTGTCTGTGTTTGTGGGAGAGGGTTTGTGTGGCTGACTGTGAGAGCACTTGTGACAGTTATTTCTTTGTGCTTGTGAACGTGTGGAACCTTCTCCTTTTACAGGGCATGTGTGTGTTTACGCTCTATCTCTCTCCATTGGTATTCTGAGTGGCACTGATTCTGTATGTGCTGTTGTCACTGATGAACTGTTTGTGTGTATTACCTCAGAGTCTGCACACGCATCATGGGCTTTCATGGATGTCTGTGTATTTCTGTTAATGTCTTTGATGGAACTTGTATTTGATGGTGTTTGTATTGGGATATGGCATGTCAAAATACAGCTTGTTCTTTATCTATGATGTGAGCTTGAAAGAATGAGTGTGTGTGGTTTAAAATTGAAAGTGTGTGTGTGTGTATAGATCTGTACATGAATGGGTGGGATCTTAAGTAATTGTCTGTGTTTTAGTGTGTGCCAGGGAGTGTGTGTGTGTGTGACTGCGTGTGTGTGTGTGTGCGTGTTTGTGTGTGTGTACGTGTGTGTGTGTGGCTGTGTGTGGCTGTGTGTGTCTGTGTGTGTGTGTGGTGTGCCAGCTTGTGCTCAGACAGCAGCAGTTTGCGGAGCGAGAATAAAGAGTGAGGAGTGATGCCAAGTGAGTCCCAGGAGACAAATTCAGGAGATAGAGAGTGAAGAAAGAGGAAATAAAATAGGATTTCACACACACACACACACACACACACACACACACACACACACACACACACACACACACACACACACACACGCACACACGCACACACGCGCACACACGCACACACACGCACACACACACAAAGAGACCCAGAGATGTGCTGTGTCAAACATATAAACACACTAACACACACATACAATGCACACAGTTACACCAACATATATAATTGTACTAATTTACAAACGTACATGCTTGAATACTTTCATCAATTCATACACCAACACAGGTTCAGATACACACAAACACACTTGCAGTCCATCTTTTCTTTTACCATCCCTCTCTCCCACTCTTTGGCATAGGGTGGTGACACACCGTGGGGTTTGATTTGACTTCCAACTACTCCCAACCTTGACACCTCTGCCCCCTACTGGGTTAGCCGAGTCACAGCACCTGACCTGCCTCTCTCCCAACACAGCCTGCCAACAGTGCCCAATAGAAATGAATGGTAAATAATGTATTGTTTCATTTTGGAGTCTCTTTTATTGTAAATAAGAATATAATATGTTTCTTAAATCTTCTACATTAATGTGGATGCTACCATGATTACTGATAATCCTGAATAAAACGTGAATAATGGTGAGTGAGAAAGTTATAGATGCACAAATATCAAACCCCCCCCCAATTCATTCAGGATTATCCGTAATCATGGTAGATCTACATTCATGTAGAAGCATTTAGAAACATATTCTATTCTTATTTACAATAAAAGTGACTCCAAAATGACACAATACATTATTTTCCATTCATTTCTATTGGGCACAAAATAATCTGAAACACAACCAAAACAAACAGCAAATGCATCCAACACATTTGTAGAGTCACAAGTTTAATGTAGGCATTGCATGCTAGGAATATGGGACTAAATACTTTTTTCACTACTTTAATACACATACACTAACAGTCAAAGGTTTGGACACACCTACTAATTCAAGGGTTTTTCTTTATTTTTACAATTTTTTACATTGTAGAATAATAGTGAAGACATCAAAACTATAAAATAACACATATGGAATCATGTAGAAACCAAATCAAAATATATTGTATATTTGAGATTCCTTCAAACAGCCACCCTTTGCCTTGATGACAGCTTTGCACACTCTTGCCATTCTCTCAACCAGCTTCATGAGGTTGTCACCTGGAATGCTTTTCCAACAGTCTTGAAGGAGTTCCCACATATGCTGAGCACTTGTTGGCTGCTTTGCCTTCACTCTGCCGTCCGACTCATCCCAAACCATCTCAATTGGGTTGAAGTCGGGGGATTGTGGAGGCCAGGTCATCTGATGCAGCACTCCATCACTCTCCTTCTGGGTAAAATAGCCCTTACACAGCCTGGAGGTGTGTTGGGTCATTGTCCTGTTGAAAAACAAATGATAGTCCCACTAAGCCCAAACCAGATGGGATGGCGTATCGCTGCAGAAAGCTGTGGTAGCCGTGCTGGTTAAGTCTAAATAAATCACAGACAGTGTCACCAGCAAAGCACCCCCACACCATAACACCTCCTCCTCCATGCTTTACGTGGGAACTACACATGCAGAGATCATCTGTTCACCCACACTGCGTCTCACAAAGACATGGTGGTTGGAACCAAAAATCTCAAATTTGGACTCCAGACCAAAGGACACATTTCTACCGGTCTAATGTCCATTGCTTGTGTTTCTTGGCCCAAGCAGGTCTCTTCTTCTTATTGGTGTCCTTTAGTAGTGGTTTCTTATTTAAAAAAAAAAAAAAATGTTTATCTTTTT
Organism: Coregonus clupeaformis; assembly: GCF_020615455.1. Lineage (NCBI taxonomy): Eukaryota > Metazoa > Chordata > Actinopteri > Salmoniformes > Salmonidae > Coregonus > Coregonus clupeaformis. The sequence goes on along the minus strand of NC_059221.1, from coordinate 51,907,076 downwards.
TTTTATTTCGTTTTTTTAGGGGGTAGATCAGCTTTAATATTGCAGATAGATTGTAACTTCCATCAATGTAATTGTCTGCATCACTTCCAATCCCCCATATGTTTTTTTTTCTTGCATATATATATATATATATATATATATATATATATATATTTGTGATGTCACGAGAGGCTGTGTCCTGGAGGGACGTTACATCCCCCTGAGGTGGCTGCAAACCCAGACAGCTATGGCTCCATCTGCTGGTATGGTCGGGAACTCCACCCCTCTATGGCCAATCTTCCCACGCAGCTGAAACAAATGAGGAGCTGATGAGCTGAAGGTTTGGGAAGGGAAGAGACACACTGAGGGAGTGTGTGGGGGGTGAAGAGACACAGTCTCCAACCTGGGCTCTCTGGAGGACAAGAGTGCTGCACGTCCACTTCCATGAGGAATATAAGGATTTGGAGATACTTACCTTTGGGAAATACTCACCTTTGGATATATGCACCGGTGGAAATACGTGAGAGACATTTGGAAGGACTTTTTGCTGGGTTGGCCACTAGCTGCAACGTGGACTACAGTAAGGCTGGGGAAAAGTTATCTGAGCGAGTGAGAATTATGATTTTGGATGTGGAAGAGACATCCCTGAACTGTTAACCCTTAAAGAGCCACAAGAGAACAGAATTTTGTTATATTTTCGTTAATTTCCCAAGACCTATAATAAAATCCTTGTTTTGTTTGAACCTTGTCTCCTTGCACTACTTGAGCAATCCCGCTGAAAGCTGTGTAGCCTCTCGTGACGTCACAGATGGTGGAGAATACAGGCACGCTCAAGCGTTAATAGTGCATGTCAGAGGAGGATACCGAAGGTTTGATCACCCAGTTTTCCAAGTTGGCCGTAGGCTCCCCGCCGACTGAAATGGAGGACATATTGAAAGCCCTTGTTGCTGGCCAGCAAGCCCAGATGCAAGCAAACGTGGCTCTCTTGGAGGAGCAAAAGAAAGCCAACCTTCTGAAGGCAGAGGAATTGCAGTTGCAGAGACAGAGGGTGGTCCAAAATACCCGCCCAATAAAGGCAAGTGACTTTATATCTAAGATGGGAGCTACCGATGACATTGAGGCATACCTGCATGCATTTGAGGCCACGGCCACTAGGGAAGCCTGGCCCAAGCAACAGTGGGTTGGTCTGTTAGCCCCCTTTCTAACCGGGGAATCGCTGAATGCTGTCCGGGACCTGGGCCCTGACCAGGTTACTGACTATGATGCCCTGAAGTCTGAGATCCTCAGCAGATATGGACTCACAAAGTTTGGTATGGCCCAGCGCTCACAGCTGGACCTTCCAACCAGACCAACCTCCTCGGGCGCAGATGCATGAACTTGTCCGAATCGCAAGGAAATGGCTGGATCCGCAGAGGAATACAGCAGCGGCGGTGGTGGAGGCCGTTGTGGTGGATCGTTACCTACGCGCCCTGCCTTATGAGGCAAAACGGTTCATCAGTCAACAGGCCTTGACCACGGCTGATCTGACCGTGGAAGCTGTGGAAAAGTACCAGGCCACAGCGGAGATGCTGAATGCTTCCCGAAAAGACCCCAGGAGGCGGCCCCACCACAAATGGGAAGAACCCGTCCAAAGGACCCCAAGGTCTCGAACCCAGCCACGTCAGGACTTATCCCGGCTCCAGGGGGAGCCAGAAACCAGGCGGGTCCAAGAAGAGTACACCAGGAGGGGGAAACTCGACAGTGTTACCGGTGTGGGGAGATGGGACATATCTCCTGGCAGTGTGGGAAACCAGCCGATGAACCTATGCCCACTGCGGAGTCCTCCAGCTCAGCACCCACACACCGTTTTGCCTCGCTCTTGGGAGTCGTAGATGGCGGCCCAGATCGACCCCCCACCTGCCCGGTAACTGTGAATCACCATGATGTGGAGGCCTTACTGGATTCTGGTAGCCGGGCCACCCTGGTGCGTAAGGATTTGGTGGGCCCAACGTGTCTGACCCCGGGAAAGTCCTCCCAGTTTCCTGTGTCCATGGGGACACCAGAGAATACCCCATTACTGAACTTACAATGACCAGCACACGGGGAACAATACACACGACGGCGGGGGTGGTTGATTCCCTCCCCGTCCCTGTCCTAATTGGACGAGACTGCCCAGCCTTTTACCCACTCTGGAGAGAGTCTCAGGAGAGGATAACCCGAGTACCTCGGAAACGGAGAGGCAAGACTCATCCTGGGAAGGCTCCGGTGCAATCCTCCGAGTTACTCACTCCCGCCCGGGCTCTGATAGGGATGGCAGGTGCCCAGACCGACACAGAGACGGAGCTACAGAATCTGGACAAAGAACTGTCTGGTCTGAAGGGGACCGCTGAGAGGTATCGTTTGTTAAAGCAACAGTTAGACATGAAGACAGAAGAGTTAGATATCCTCCAGGCTAAACTCCAACAGAGCTCCTTCCATAAGCAACAGGAGGAGCTGGAGAGGCTGCGCAGGACCATCGAGGAGTGTGAGGAGACCCTGCGCAGTAGTAAGGAGGTCCAGAAGAAGGCAGAGGAGAAGTACAAGGTGTTGGAGAACAAGATGAAGAATGCGGAGGCAGAGAGAGAGAAGGAACTGAAAGCTGCTCAACAGAAGCTAAACTCTGCTAAAACCAAGGCTGATGCGTTCAGTAAGAAACTCAAGGAGAGACAACAGGAGGCTGAGTCCCTGGTCCTAGAGGTGGAGGAGTTGAAGAGAGAACAGGCTGGCAAGCACCACGGCAATGTGGACGCCCTCTCCCGGCGTGATGCCTTCTTCGCTGCCTTTACCCGACGAGGACGTCGGTCCCAAGGAGGGGGATGTGTGATGTCACGAGAGGCTGTGTCCTGGAGGGACGTTACATCCCCTGAGGTGGCTGCAAACCCAGACAGCTATGGCTCCATCTGCTGGTATGGTCGGGAACTCCACCCCTCTATGGCCAATCTTCCCACGCAGCTGAAACAAATGAGGAGCTGATGAGCTGAAGGTTTGGGAAGGGAAGAGACACACTGAGGGAGTGTGTGGGGGTGAAGAGACACAGTCTCCAACCTGGGCTCTCTGGAGGACAAGAGTGCTGCACGTCCACTTCCATGAGGAATATAAGGATTTGGAGATACTTACCTTTGGGAAATACTCACCTTTGGATATATGCACCGGTGGAAATACGTGAGAGACATTTGGAAGGACTTTTTGCTGGGTTGGCCACTAGCTGCAACGTGGACTACAGTAAGGCTGGGGAAAAGTTATCTGAGCGAGTGAGAATTATGATTTTGGATGTGGAAGAGACATCCCTGAACTGTTAACCCTTAAAGAGCCACAAGAGAACAGAATTTTGTTATATTTTCGTTAATTTCCCAAGACCTATAATAAAATCCTTGTTTTGTTTGAACCTTGTCTCCTTGCACTACTTGAGCAATCCCGCTGAAAGCTGTGTAGCCTCTCGTGACGTCACAATATATATATATATATATATATATATATATATATATATATATATACAGTGGGGAGAACAAGTATTTGATACACTGCCGATTTTGCAAGTTTTCCTACTTACAAAGCATGTAGAGGTCTATAATTTTTATCATAGGTACACTTCAACTGTGAGAGACGGAATCTAAAACAAAAATCCAGAAAATCACATTGTATGATTTTTAGTAATGAATTTGCATTTCATTGCATGACTTAAGTATTTGATACATCAGAAAAGCAGAACTTAATATTTGGTACAGAAACCTTTGTTTGCAATTACAGAGATCATACGTTTATTAATTTGCATTTTATCGCATGATATAAGTATTTGATCACCTACCAACCAGTAAGAATTCCGGCTCTCACAGACCTGTTAGTTTTTCTTTAAGAAGCCCTCCTGTTCTCCACTCATTGCCTGTATTAACTGCACCTGTTTGAACTCGTTACCTGTATAAAAGACACCTGTCCACACACTCAATCAAACAGACTCCAACCTCTCCACAATGGCCAAGACCAGAGAGCTGTGTAAGGACATCAAGGATAAAATTGTAGACCTGCACAAGGCTGGGATGGGCTACAGGACAATAGGCAAGCAGCTTGGTGAACAAGGCAAGAACTGTTGGCGCATTTATTAGAAAATGGAAGAAGTTCAAGATGACGGTCAATCACCCTCGGTCTGGGGCTCCATGCAAGATCTCACCTCGTGGGGCATCAATGATCATGAGGAAGGTGAGGGATCAGCCCAGAACTACACGGCAGGACCTGGTCAATGACCTGAAGAGAACTGGGACCACAGTCTCAAAGAAAACCATTAGTAACACACTACGCCGTCATGGATTAAAATCCTGCAGCGCACGCAAGGTCCCCCTGCTCAAGCCAGCGCATGTCCAGGCCCGTCTGAAGTTTGCCAATGACCATCTGGATGATAGAGAGGAGGAATGGGAGAAGGTCATGTGGTCTGATGAGACAAAAATATAGATTTTTGGTCTAAACTCCACTCGCCGTGTTTGGAGGAAGAAGAAGGATGAGTACAACCCCAAGAACACCATCCCAACCGTGAAGCATGGAGGTGGAAACATCATTCTTTGGGGATTCTTTTCTGCAAAGGGGACAGGACGACTGCACCGTATTGAGGGGAGGATGGATGGGGCCATGTATCGCGAGATCTTGGCCAACAACCTCCTTCCCTCAGTAAGAGCATTGAAAATGGGTCGTGGCTGGGTCTTCCAGCATGACAACGACCCGAAACACACAACCAGGGCAACTAAGGAGTGGCTCCGTAAGAAGCATCTCAAGGTCCTGGAGTGGCCTAGCCAGGGGAGCTGAAAGTCCGTATTGCCCAGCGACAACGCCGAATCCTGGAGGATCTGGAGAAGGTCTGTATGGAGGAGTGGGCCAAAATCCCTCCTGCAGTGTGTGCAAACCTGGTCAAGACCTACAGGAAACGTATGATCTCTGTAATTGCAAACAAAGGTTTCTGTACCAAATATTAAGTTCTGCTTTTCTGATGTATCAAATACTTAAGTCATGCAATAAAATGCAAATTCATTACTAAAAATCATACAATGTGATTTTCTGGATTTTTGTTTTAGATTCCGTCTCTCACAGTTGAAGTGTACCTATGATAAAAAATTACAGACCTCTACATGCTTTGTAAGTAGGAAAACCTGCAAAATCGTCAGTGTATCAAATACTTGTTCTCCCCACTGTACAAGCCCGTCTGAAGTGTTGTGGTCAGATGAGACCAAAATTTAGCTCTTTGGCATCATTTCAATTAACAGGTGTGCCTTGTTAAAAGTTAATTTGTGGGATTTCTTTCCTTCTTAATGCGTTTGAGCCAATCAGTTGTGTTGAGACAAGGTAGGGGGGGTATACAGAATATAGCCCTATTTGGTAAAAGACCAAGTCCATATTATGTCAAGAACAGCTCAAATAAGTAAAGAGAAACGACAGTCCATCATTACTTTAAGACTTGAAGGTCAGTCAATACGGAAAACTTCAAGAACTTTGAAAGTTTCTTCAAGTGCAGTCGCAAAAACCATCAAGCGCTATGATGACACTTGCTCTCATGAGGACCGCCACAGGAATGTTAGACCCAGAGTTACCTCTGCTGCAGAGGATAAGTTCATTAGAGTTACCAGCCTCAGAAATTGCAGCCCAAATAAATAGTTCACAGAGTTCAAGTCACAGACACATCTCAACATCAACTGTTCAGAGGGGACTGTGTGAATCAGGCCTTCATGGTCGAACTGCTGCAAAGAAACCACTAATATGATAAATTTACTATATTACGTATTGGATCACTAAAAAATACAAAATGTACATTACCATGTAGTTTACCAATAAAAGGGTCTGATGGTGATGTGGATATACTCGGAATACATATCCCAAATGAAATACTGTGGGGGAAAAAAGTATTTAGTCAGCCACCAATTGTGCAAGTTCTCCCACTTAAAAAGATGAGAGAGGCCTGTAATTTTCATCATAGGTACACGTCAACTATGACAGACAAAATGAGGAAAAAAATCCAGAAAATCACATTGTAGGATTTTTAATGAATCTATTTGCAAATTATGGTGGAAAATAAGTATTTGGTCAATAACAAAAGTTTCTCAATACTTTGTTATATACCCTTTGTTGGCAATTACAAAGGTCAAACGTTTTCTGTAAGTCTTCACAAGGTTTTCACACACTGTTGCTGGTATTTTGGCCCATTCCTCCATGCAGATCTCCTCTAGAGCAGTGATGTTTTGGGGCTGTCGCTGGGCAACACGGACTTTCAACTCCCTCCAAAGATTTTCTATGGGGTTGAGATCTGGAGACTGGCTAGGCCACTCCAGGACCTTGAAATGCTTCTTACGAAGCCACTCCTTCGTTGCCCGGGCGGTGTGTTTGGGATCATTGTCATGCTGAAAGACCCAGCCACGTTTCATCTTCAATGCCCTTGCTGATGGAAGGAGGTTTTCACTCAAAATCTCACGATACATGGCCCCATTCATTCTTTCCTTTACACTGATCAGTCGTCCTGGTCCCTTTGCAGAAAAACAGCCCCAAAGCATGATGTTTCCACCCCCATGCTTCACAGTAGGTATGGTATTCTTTGGATGCAACTCAGCATTCTTTGTCCTCCAAACACGACGAGTTGAGTTTTTACCAAAAAGTTCTATTTTGGTTTCATCTGACCATATGACATTCTCCCAATCCTCTTCTGGATCATCCAAATGCACTCTAGCAAACTTCAGACGGGCCTGGACATGTACTGGCTTAAGCAGGGGGACACGTCTTGCACTGCAGGATTTGAGTCCCTGGCGGCGTAGTGTGTTACTGATGGTAGGCTTTGTTACTTTGGTCCCAGCTCTCTGCAGGTCATTCACTAGGTCCCCCTGTGTGGTTCTGGGATTTTTGCTCACCGTTCTTGTGATCATTTTGACCCCCACGGGGTGAGATCTTGCGTGGAGACCCAGATCGAGGGAGATTATCAGTGGTCTTGTATGTCTTCCATTTCCGAATAATTGCTCCCACAGTTGATTTCTTCAAACCAAGCTGCTTACCTATTGCAGATTCAGTCTTCCCAGCCTGGTGCAGGTCTACAATTTTGTTTCTGGTGTCCTTTGACAGCTCTTTGGTCTTGGCCATAGTGGAGTTTGGAGTGTGACTGTTTGAGGTTGTGGACAGGTGTCTTTTATACTGATAACGAGTTCAAACAGGTGCCATTAATACAGGTAACGAGTGGAGGACAGAGGAGCCTCTTAAAGAAGAAGTTACAGGTCTGTGAGAGCCAGAAATCTTGCCTGTTTGTTGGTGACCATATACTTATTTTCCACCATAATTTGCAAATAAATTCATAAAAAATCCTACAATGTGATTTTCTGGATTTTTTTTCTCAATTTGTCTTTCATAGTTGACGTGTACCTATGATGAAAATTACAGGCCTCTCTCATCTTTTTAAGTGGGAGAACTTGCACAATTGGTGGCTGACTAAATACTTTTTTTCCCCACTGTAAATGTTCTCACTCCAATACATTTTAATAGAAAGTTAGCAAAAATAGATAAGATCTTGCTACCATGGAAAGGTAAATACCTGTCAATTTGTGGAAAAAACACCTTGATTAACTCTTTAGTATTATCCCAGTTTACCTATTTGCTTATGGTCTTGCCTACACCTAGCGAACAGTTGTTTAAATTATATGAGAAAAAAATATTCCATTTTATTTGGAATGGCAAGCCAGACAAAATTAAACGGGCCTATTTATATAATGAATATGAATTCAGAGGACAGAAATTATTAAATATTAAAGCATTAGACCTATCACTAAAAGCTTCAGTCATACAAAAGTAATACTTAAATCCGAACTGGTTCTCTAGCAAATTAATAAGATTGTCTCACCCAATGTTCAAGAATGGCCTTTTTCCCTTTATTCAGATTACAACCTCACACTTTCAGTTATTTGAAAAGGAAATAATCTCCCAAATATCACTATTTCTAAAACAAGCCATAGAAAGTTGGTTGCAATTTCAATTTAATCCTCCAGAAATGACAGAACAAATAATGCAACAAATATTGTGGTTAAACTCAAATATACTAATTGATAAAAAACCATTTCTTAAAAATACAAAATGTTTAAAAAAGGTATAATCTTCGTAAATGATATCATCGGTAGGACTGGTGGAGTTACGTCGCACATGCAGCTAACAAAAACATATGGAAATGTCTGCTCTGCCCAAAATTACAACCAAATAATTGCAGCATTACCACAAAAATGGAAGAGGAAAGTGGAAGGGGGAAAATGTAAGGAACTTGTCTGTCAGCCTTGCATTAAATAACATAATTGGTTAAAGAAAGCTGTGATAAATAACAAAGTATACCAGTTTAATTGAAGGACCAAAGGATTGACAGCCATCTCATATAGATTGCAAAATAGTTGGGAAGAGATTTTTGACGTACCGATCCCATGGCATAGTGTATATGAACTGATACGCAAAACGACACCGGATTCAAAACTTAGAATTTTTCAATTGAATTATTATATACAATTCTTGCTACCAATAGAATGTTATTTATATGGGGGATAAAATCTTCCCAGCTCTGCAGATTTTGCTGCGAAGAGACAGAATCATTCGATAATTTGTTTTGGTACTGTCCATTTGTAGCTTGTTTTTGGACACAGGTCCAGGAATGGCTAAAGTTTTGCAATATTTACCTGGAGCTAACCCTGCAGATAGCATTACTGTGTGATCTGAAAAGTCATAGTCAATCGATCAATAATATAATAATACTTTTAGCAATAATGTTTATTTTCAATTTACAATCTGTAGAAACAATGAGAATAGAAAGGTTCAGAACTTTTGTAAAACATCACAGTACAGTTGAAAAATATATGGCAAATAGAAATCCAATATGGATGGTGTTAAGAGACAGATGGGTGGTGTTGAATGGAGTTGAAGGATGGGACTAATAACAACTAACAACAACTAATAACAACAAGATAACAAATAATGTAAGCATACTGTGTCCATAATAAGTATATAGGTTATAGGTTGAGAGCTTTTGTGAAAGAGCACAGTTAGAAAGATATGGCATATCAAATCAAATCAAATCAAATCAAATTTTATTGGCCACATGCGCCGAATACAACAGGTGCAGACATTACAGTGAAATGCTTACTTACAGCCCTTAACCAACAGTGCATTTATTTTTAACAAAAAAAGTACAAATAAAACAACAACAAAAAAAGTGTTGAGAAAAAAAAGAGCAGAAGTAAAATATAATAACAGTAGGGAGGCTATATATACAGGGGGGTACCGGTGCAGAGTCAATGTGCGGGGGCACCGGCTAGTTGAGGTAGTTGAAGTAATATGTACATGTGGGTAGAGTTAAAGTGACTATGCATAAATAATTAACAGAGTAGCAGCAGCGTAAAAGGTTGGGGTGGGGGGGCAGTGCTAATAGTCCGGGTAGCCATGATTAGCTGTTCAGGAGTCTTATGGCTTGGGGGTAGAAGCTTTTGAGAAGTATTTTGGACCTAGACTTGGCACTCCGGTACCGCTTGCCGTGCGGTAGCAGAGAGAACAGTCTATGACTAGGGTGGCTGGAGTCTTTGACAATTTTGAGGGCCTTCCTCTGACACCGCCTGGTATAGAGGTCCTGGATGGCAGGAAGCTTGGCCCCAGTGATGTACTGGGCCGTAAGCACTACCCTCTGTAGTGCCTTGCGGTCGGAGGCCAAGCAGTTGCCATACCAGGCGGTGATGCAACCAGTCAGGATGCTCTCGATGGTGCAGCTGTAGAATGTTTTGAGGATCTGAGGACCCATGCCAAATCTTTTCAGTCTTCTGAGGGGGAATAGGGGCTTTGTCGTGCCCTCTTCACGACTGTCTTGGTGTGTTTGGACCATGATAGTTCGTTGGTGATGTGGACACCAAGGAACTTGAAGCTCTCAACCTGTTCCACTACAGCCCCGTCGATGAGAATGGGGGCATGCTCAGTCCTCATTTTTTTCCTGTAGTCCACAATCATCTCCTTTTTCTTGGTCACGTTGAGGGAGAGGTTGTTGTCCTGGCACCACACGGCCAGGTCTCTGACCTCCTCCCTATAGGCTGTCTCATCGTTGTCGGTGATCAGGCCTACCACTGTTGTGTCGTCGGCAAACTTAATGATGGTGTTGGAGTCGTGCCTGGCCATGCAGTCATGGGTGAACAGAGAGTACAGGAGGGGACTGAGCACGCACCCCTGAGGGGCCCCCCGTGTTGAGGATCAGTGTGGCAGATGTGTTGTTACCTACCCTTACCACCTGGGGCGGCCCGTCAGGAAGTCCAGGATCCAGTTGCAGAGGGAGGTGTTTAGTCCCAGGATCCTTAGCTTAGTGATGAGCTTAGAGGGCACTATGGTGTTGAATGCTGAGCTGTAGTCAATGAATAGCATTCTCACGTAGGTGTTCCTCTTGTCCAGGTGGGAAAGGGCAGTGTGGAGTGCAATAGAGATTGCATCATCTGTGGATCTGTTGGGGCGGTATGCAAATTGGAGGGGTCTAGGGTTTCTGGGATAATGCTGTTGATGTGAGCCATGACCAGCCTTTCAAAGCACTTCATGGCTACAGACGTCAGTGCTACGGGTCGGTAGTCATTTAGGCAGGTTATCTTAGAGTCCTTGGGCACAGGGACTATGGTGGTCTGCTTGAAACATGTTGGTATTACAGACACAGTCAGGGACATGTTGAAAATGTCAGTGAAGATACTTGCCAGTTGGTCAGCACATGCTCGGAGTACACGTCCTGGTAATCCGTCTGGCCCTGCGGCCTTGTGAATGTTGACCTGCTTCAAAGTCTTACTCACATCGGCTACGGAGAGCGTGATCACATAGTCATCCGGAACAGCTGGTGCTCTCATGCATGCTTCAGTGTTGCTTGCCTCGAAGCGAGCATAGAAGTGGTTTAGCTCGTCTGGTAGGCTTGTGTCACTGGGCAGCTCGCGGCTGTGCTTCCCTTTGTAGTCTGTAATAGTTTTCAAGCCCTGCCACATCCGACGAGCGTCAGAGCCAGTGTAGTACGATTCAACCTTAGTCCTGTATTGACTCTTTGCCTGTTTGATGGTTCGTCGGAGGGCATAGCGGGATTTCTTATAAGCGTCTGGGTTAGAGTCCCGTTCCTTGAAAGCGGCAGCTCTACCCTTTAGCTCAGTGCGGATGTTTCCTGTAATCCATGGCTTCTGGTTGGGGTATGTACGTACGGTCACTGTGGGGACGACATCATCGATGCACTTATTGATGAAGCCAGTGACTGATGTGGTGTACTCCTCAATGCTGTCTGAAGAATCCCGGAACATGTTCCAGTCTGTGCTAGCAAAACAGTCCTGTAGCTTAGTATCTGCGTCATCTGACCACTTTTTTATTAACCGAGTCACTGGTGCTTCCTGCTTTATTTTTTGCTTATAAGCAGGAATCAGGAGGATAGAGTTATGGTCAGATTTGCCAAATGGAGGGCGAGGGAGAGCTTTGTATGCGTCTCTGTGTGTGGAGTAAAGGTGGTCTAGAGTTTTTTTTCCTCTGGTTGCACATTTAACATGTAAGTTTCCCTGCATTAAAGTCCCCGGCCACTAGGAGCGCTGCATCTGGATGAGCGTTTTCCTGTTGATTTATGGGCATATAGAATCAAACCGGATGGACATCATGAAAATGATCGGAGAGGTTGTGGGTAGAGGAAGTTCAGGAGTAAAAACAAACAAAAAAGAATTATTGTAAAATGTATATTGTATGTATAAGCTGGAAGTAGAGGCCTAAGCATTGTTGTTCACTAGTTTACTCCAATTAGGGAAGGGGTGGTGGGGTTGGAAAGTAATAAAAGGGAAATATATTTTAAAAAAGGAAATTAATATGTATGTGTATATATGTATGTGTATATACAGTGAGGGAAAAAAGTATTTGATCCCCTGCTGATTTTGTACGTTTGCCCACTGACAAAGAAATGATCAGTCTATCATTTTAATGGTAGGTTTATTTGAACAGTGAGAGACAGAATAACAACAAAAAAATCCAGAAAAACGCATGTCAAAAATGCTATGAATTGATTTGCATTTTAATGAGGGAAATAAGTATTTGACCCCTCTGCAAAACATGACTTAGTACTTGGTGGCAAAACCCTTGTTCGCAATCACAGAGGTTAGACGTTTCTTGTTGTTGGCCACCAGGTCAGGAGGGATTTTGTTCCACTCCTCTTTGCAGATCTTCTCCAAGTCATTAAGATTTCGAGGCTGACGTTTGGCAACTCAAACCTTCAGCTCCCTCCACAGATTTTCTATGGGATTAAGGTCTGGAGACTGGCTAGGCCACTCAAGGACCTTAATGTGCTTCATCTTGAGCCACTCCTTTGTTGCCTTGGCCGTGTGTTTTGGGTCATTGTCATGCTGGAATACCCATCCACGACCCATTTTCAATGCCTTGGCTGAGGGAAGGAGGTTCTCACCCAAGATTTGACGGTACATGGCCCCGTCCATCGTCCCTTTGATGCAGTGAAGTTGTCCTGTCCCCTTAGCAGAAAAACACCCCCAAAGCATAATGTTTCCACCTCCATGTTTGACGGTGGGGATGGTGTTCTTGGGGTCATAGGCAGCATTCCTCCTCCTCCAAACACGGCGAGTTGAGTTGATGCCAAAGAGCTCAATTTTGGTCTCATCTGACCACAACACTTTCACCCAGTTCTCCTCTGAATCATTCAGATGTTCATTGGCAAACTTCAGACGGGCTTGTACAGTGGGGAGAACAAGTATTTGATACACTGACGATTTTGCAGGTTTTCCTACTTACAAAGTATGTAGAGGTCTGTAATGTTTTATCATAGGTACACTTCAACTGTGAGAGACGGAATCTAAAACAAAAATCCAGAAAATCACATTGTATGATTTTTAGTAATGAATTTGCATTTTATTGCATGACTTAAGTATTTGATACATCAGAAAAGCAGAACTTAATATTTGGTACAGAAACCTTTGTTTGCAATTACAGAGATCATACGTTTCCTGTAGGTCTTGACCAGGTTTGCACACACTGCAGCAGGGATTTTGGCCCACTCCTCCATACAGACCTTCTCCAGATCCTTCAGGTTTCGGGGCTGTCGCTGGGCAATACGGACTTTCAGCTCCCCTGGCTAGGCCACTCCAGGACCTTGAGATGCTTCTTACGGAGCCCCTCCTTAGTTGCCCTGGCTGTGTGTTTCGGGTCATTGTCATGCTGGAAGACCCAGCCACGACCCATTTTCAATGCTCTTACTGAGGGAAGGAGGTTGTTGGCCAAGATCTCGCGATACATGGCCCCATCGATCCTCCCCTCAATACGGTGCAGTCATCCTGTCCCCTTTGCAGAAAAGCATCCCCAAAGAATGATGTTTCCACCTCCATGCTTCACGGTTGGGATGGTGTTCTTGGGGTTGTACTCATCCTTCTTCTTCCTCCAAACACGGCGAGTGGAGTTTAGACCAAAAAGCTATATTTTTGTCTCATCAGACCACATGACCTTCTCCCATTCCTCCTCTCGATCATCCAGATGGTCATTGGCAAACTTCAGACGGGCCTGGACATGCGCTGGCTTGAGCAGGGGGACCTTGCGTGCGCTGCAGGATTTTAATCCATGACGGCGTAGTGTGTTACTAATGGTTTTCTTTGAGACTGTGGTCCCAGTTCTCTTCAGGTCATTGACCAGGTCCTGCCGTGTAGTTCTGGGCTGATCCCTCACCTTCCTCATGATCATTGATGCCCCACGAGGTGAGATCTTGCATGGAGCCCCAGACCGAGGGTGATTGACCGTCATCTTGAACTTCTTCCATTTTCTAATAAATGCGCCAACAGTTCTTGCCTCGTTCACCAAGCTGCTTGCCTATTGTCCTGTAGCCCATCCCAGCCTTGTGCAGGTCTACAATTTTATCCTTGATGTCCTTACACAGCTCTCTGGTCTTGGCCATTGTGGAGAGGTTGGAGTCTGTTTGATTGAGTGTGTGGACAGGTGTCTTTTATACAGGTAACGAGTTCAAACAGGTGCAGTTAATACAGGCAATGAGTGGAGAACAGGAGGGCTTCTTAAAGAAAAACGAACAGGTCTGTGAGAGCCGGATTTCTTACTGGTTGGTAGGTGATCAAATACTTATATCATGCAATAAAATGCAAATTAATTACTTAAAAATCATACAATGTGATTTTCTGGATTTTTGTTTTAGATTCCGTCTCTCACAGTTGAAGTGTACCTATGATAAAAATTATAGACCTCTACATGCTTTGTAAGTAGGAAAACTTGCAAAATCGGCAGTGTATCAAATACTTGTTCTCCCCACTGTATATATATATATATATATATATATATATATATATATATATATATATATATATATATGCAAGAAGAAAAAAAACATATGGGGGATTGGAAGTGATTCAGACAATTACATTGATGGAAGTTACAATCTATCTGCAATATTAAAGCTGATCTACCCCCTAAAAAAACGAAATAAAAAAAAGATAAACAAAAAAATACAAATAAAAAATAAGAAACCACTACTAAAGGACACCAATAAGAAGAAGAGACCTGCTTGGGCCAAGAAACACAAGCAATGGACATTAGACCGGTAGAAATGTGTCCTTTGGTCTGGAGTCCAAATTTGAGATTTTTGGTTCCAACCACCATGTCTTTGTGAGACGCAGTGTGGGTGAACAGATGATCTCTGCATGTGTAGTTCCCACGTAAAGCATGGAGGAGGAGGTGTTATGGTGTGGGGGTGCTTTGCTGGTGACACTGTCTGTGATTTATTTAGACTTAACCAGCATGGCTACCACAGCTTTCTGCAGCGATACGCCATCCCATCTGGTTTGGGCTTAGTGGGACTATCATTTGTTTTTCAACAGGACAATGACCCAACACACCTCCAGGCTGTGTAAGGGCTATTTTACCCAGAAGGAGAGTGATGGAGTGCTGCATCAGATGACCTGGCCTCCACAATCCCCCGACTTCAACCCAATTGAGATGGTTTGGGATGAGTCGGACGGCAGAGTGAAGGCAAAGCAGCCAACAAGTGCTCAGCATATGTGGGAACTCCTTCAAGACTGTTGGAAAAGCATTCCAGGTGACAACCTCATGAAGCTGGTTGAGAGAATGCCAAGAGTGTGCAAAGCTGTCATCAAGGCAAAGGGTGGCTATTTGAAGAATCTCAAATATAAAATATATTTTGATTTGTTAAACACTTTTTTGGTTACTACATGATTCCATATATGTTATTTCATAGTTTTGATGCCTTCACTATTATTCTACAATGTAGAAAATAGTAAAAATAAAGAAAACCCCTTGAATGAGTAGGTGTGTCCAAACTTTTGACTGGTACTGTAAGTTAATTTGTCCCAATACTTTTGGTCCCCTAAAATGGGGGTACAATGTACAAACAGTGTTGTAAGATCTAAATGCTTCACCCGATATGGATGAAAATACCCTCAAATTAAAACTGCACTTTAACCTCATAGTCATTGTTTGATTTCAAATCCAAACTCTTGGAGTGTAGATCCCAAATAATAAAAAATGCTTAACTATCCCAATACTTACGGAGGGCACTGTTTGTCATACGTTACATTACCATAACTGTTCCTGCATACTGCTGTGTAAACTCACCTCGATGTCCAGAGCAAATCAACTTTGTCTTGAATACAAGCCATGTCTACTTATTGCATCCTTTGTTTTAGCAGTAAGACTGAAGCTAGTTGATCCAAATACACTCTTAGAAAAAAGGTGCTATCTAGAACCTAAAAGGGTTATTCGGCTGTCCTCATAGGAGAATCCTTTGAATAACTTTTTTTGATTCCATGTAGAACCCTTTTTGGTTCCATGTAGAACCCTTTCCACAGAGGGTTCTACATGGAACCCAAAAGGGTTCTACCTGTAACCAAAAATGGTTCTACCTGTAACCAAAAATGGTTCTCATATGGGGACAGCTGAAGAACCCTTTTGGAACCCTTTTTTCTAAGAGTGTAGATTCCATGAATATCACAATAAATTGATCCAGAAGTTGAAGTCAACACTTTATTGGTTTCTGATGCAGCTGGAATCATTTAGTCACTTGTCAGTACACTTGTAAAAAATATTATATAAAAGACAATTATATACATATGTACAGCTAGCAATATCTATACCACAATGCAGTGCTGAGCATACTAGGCATTCATAATTATACTACAACATCAGTCTAACTGAATATGAATGTTGTGTTGGTTGAATGTTCCAGGCAGGTTCCAGAATGTTCTTCAGCTGGTGAACCTCTGTTGGGTAATGGCAGCTGGTTTAGCAGGTTTTGGCACTGTGGCGATGTTGGCAGGGATGTTGAGTTTGGGGAGCTATGATACAGGCTCCTTGTAGACAACCGTCTGGTCCTTTCTGCACTCCACGGCAAGGTTGACAAGCCTCTCGTACACTTTCTTCACCACCCACTGCTTGGACCTCTTGCAGAAGATTTGTTTGTACTGCAAGTCTCTTGGAAAGACATGAAGACTGAAAATGAAGATGTGTAAAACATGAAGACTGATCATGAGGATGTGTAACCATACAATCAACCATGTTCATCTTTAAACAAAAAAGGGTACAGTAGACTGGTATTTGTTTTGTTACACAATGGAACATTGAGATGGGCTGTTAGCAAAGATGTGAAAAGTTTGAGGGGGGCTTGACTTGTAGACAGTCTAGTCGTGTATTGTTGTGTATGAGCACCTACAGTTGTGCTGTTGAGTAGACAAGCACTGCCAACAATACAATGAATAGGCTAGAATAGTATTCTAACAGCCCCTCTCCCCTATGCCAAACAACTGACTGCAAGGGTGGGAAACGTTTGAGGAGTTCTTGTCTTGTAGACAGTTTAGTTTGTTGGTGATTTTCTTTTCTCAAGAGGGTATTGTGCTTTCATAAATACCGTTGGCAGTCCTGGCTTGTTTTAAAGTCAGATGATATTGAGCTTGAGCTTATTCCAGGCTGAAAGCTTTCATCCAATGGGTCTACAGGCTCTGCACTACTAAAGCTGGTGTCAAGGTCATCATCAGCAGCAGCAGCAGGCTTAGTCAGTAGGATACACGGTAGTCAGTGATTAGCCAACATTTTACTACTTTGTCCCCATCAATACACACTCAAACAAGGTACTATATCCACCCACAGCCCTCATGTCAATAGATCATGCATACTAACCTTCACACACAATACCCACCCCTAACAGACACCAGTCAGTCACCCACACTATCCCCTCCTTACTAATACCTCCTTTTCTCCAATTTAGACTTCAAGTCTTGCATGAACAGAGAAAACTACAGTAGAAGTTGTAGCCTACTTGTAAACACACCAACCATGACAACAAGACACGGACCATGTTTATTCCTAGCTCCAGTATATTTATTTGCTCATCATGGAGACATGGACAGATTTAGTAGATTTTAGTAAGATTTTAGAAAGTGACTTACACTAGTTAATGGTGCTGATCTTGATGTTGATGCCTCTGCAGATGTTGATGGGATTGGACACTAAATAAAAGTCACGTTAGCCTCTGCGGTAGATAGTTAGCAAGCTTGCTAACGGTTAGCTAATGTAACCTAACGAAACTAACGTTAGCTTGCAAAGTTACAAATCAAATCGCCAGATAGCAGATGGCTAATTACATTGATATGCTTTGGAATGTCTAGCCAGCGTATTATGAAAGCTAGCTAGCTAGATCTTGGTTTAGCTAAACAAATTTTGTTTGCTAGCTTGCTAGTTAGCTATGTAAAGTTAGCTATGTTACCTCAGCTTGACTTATTTTCTGCTGCTTTGATGTTGGCAGATCGGATGCCTTCCTCTTTAAAGTGAAGGGGAAAATCTATGGAATAGCATCACTTTTCAACATTCGACAACATGGCAACCCCATCAGTTAAGACTTCAGTTCCGTTTAGAAATTATCTGGCTGATAGAGCTGGCTACAAACAGACATTTTGATATGTCTCATATCAACTGGATACACCTCCATGTGGCTGTGCTATGACCTAAAATCGCTATGAATTCTGGATATTGTGGTCTACTTATAACTAGGAAATGTAGTTGGCCTGTTTCTACTGGAGGGAAGCAGAAACGCTCGTATTTGCGTGTTATTAGGAAATTCTCAATTTTTGACACATATGATATGTTAATAACATATTAATGGACATATATTATGAAATAGAGCAGTGGTGAAATTTCCCTTTAAGCCAATCGCAGTCTCACCAACTGCAGTCTTTACAGTGGATCACCAGTGCATATGCTAGCCTGCCCTGTTGCCTTGTGGGTAGATGAATGGGCTCAACTCCAGGAGGTGTGGCTCAGCCAACACTCCGAGTCATCACTCTAATATGGCTGATCTCTATGGAGGTGTGTGTGGGCACGTGTGTGTGCAGGCATGTGTGTGTTCTTTGTGTCTATCAAAATCTGTACCAGTCTGTCGATATCTGAGGATGATGCCTTTCCTTCACATGATATGTATGTTTCTGTCATTTGGGTTCGTGCGATGAGCTGATACTATAAAAATGTAAGTGTGTGTACATGTGTGTCCTGGCAGGGCAGTGGCTAGCGGGGCCGGAGTGATTGAGATATAGAGCATTAGCTGGTGTCAGGAGTAAATGAGGGACCAGATCTGTTTTATAATCAGAGCACAAGCAGCGTGTTAGAGGAATTAGGGCGACAGCTGCTGGGAGCTTTTTATTCCTCTCTCTCTCTCTCTCTCTCTCTCTCTCTCTCTCTCTCTCTCTCTCTCTCTCTCTCTCTCTCTCTCTCTCTCTCTCTCTCTCTCTCTCTCTCTCTCTCTCTCTCTCTCTCTCTCTGTGTCTCTGTCTCTCTCTCTGTCTCTCTCTCAGCCAGAGACAGGCAGAGCCCAGCTCAGGGACCACCTCTTTACTGGAGCCACCTGTCAACACCATCGAGTGTGTGTGTGTGTGTGTCTGTGTTCCACTCCCATTTGCATGCATACACTCAACTCATACACGTATGGGTGCACACACATATTAGCATTTAGAAGCTAGCGCATGTGCATGGACGTACACACACCATGCACGTATGCACAAATGTGCGAAAACACACACATACACCATATGTTGGTACACTGACCTCCCTCCAGCTCTTACATTAATGACAGTGCAGGTTTGGTGTGTGTGGACCCATTGGTTAGTTTTTGTTTTATGTACAGTATGTGTGAAAGGCCCTGGTTAAATTTAAACATGGTAGTGTATTGGGTGACCTTGCACATGTCGGTTTACTATGCATATCAGGCCATAATGCAATGTGAAATTAGCTATGGTTTTGTACCGCTCTATTGGGCAGTCTCAGGGCTTTAGACGCTCATTTGATACTGGCATCATCCCTCCTCGTGCCTTGCTGCCCACTCACTCTAATGGAAGCCCTTACTGTCCGTGTCCAATCAGAGGAAGTATGCAGGAATGCCTGCTCTGATTCCCTCCAATGACATAGAGATGTAGTGACCGGGTGGAACTGTAAGGAGGTAAACTCCTGGCCCCATGCATGCATGAACACACACAACCTAACATACCCTAATCTCTCTTCTTTCTTTCTTTCTTTCTTTCTTTCTTTCTTTCTTTCTTTCTTTCTTTCTTTCTTTCTTTCTTTCTTTCTTTCTTTCTTTCTTTCTTTCTTTCTTTCTTTCTTTCTTTCTTTCTTTCTTTCTTTCTTTCTTTCTCTCTCTCTCTCTCTCTCTCTCTCTCTCTCTCTCTCTCTCTCTCTCTCTCTCTCTCTCTCTCTCTCTCTCTCTCTCTCTCTCTCTCTCTCTCTCTCTCTCTCTCTCTCTCTCTCTCTCTCTCTCTCTCTGCCTCCCTCCCTCTCTTCCTACCCCTCGCTGTCTCTCTCTCTGCCTCTCTCCTTCCCCACCCCATCTCTCTCTCTCTTTTGCACATCCCACACACATGCCCTGCCACACACTCATACATACACACATCTACAATCAGAGGCCTGGAGAGGAGCCAGGTCTGCAGCAGCTCAGGAGTTAAATTATTAACACCAACTGGGAGAGAGACAAAGAGAGGAGAGAAGCAGGGAGGAGATGAGAGCAGAGCAGAGGAGGAGAGGCAGGAAGGGAGAAGAAGAGAGGAGGAGAAGAATGGACATATAGGCAGAAGATGAGTGAGAAAAAAAACTGTAAAGAGGATCAATTCATGAAAGATGTCGGGGAGGGGGTGATAAAAAGAAAAAACGAGAACAGAAGAGAGAGAGGGGTGGAAAGATGTAGAGAATGTGGTGTTGTTGGTTCTGATCCAGAGAGTTAATGTTGCGCTCACTGATGGATAGAGTACCAGCCGCGAGGCTCCTTACCAACACAAGATGGATGGAAGACCAGTCTAAACAACAGAAAGATCCAATCACAACCGAAAGCCCCGTCACAAATCACACTCAAATCCTTCTTGTGGACAACCCAAGTACAGCATGGTTGTGCATGTGTCATGCAGCTTTGCAAAATGGAGTCATGCTGCCTGTTTCACTGTTTTAATATGTATGGGGTACAATATGAAAGTGTGTTTTGTGTGCATGCGTGTGTGTGTGTGAGAGAGTGTGTGTAAGAAAGAGAGAGTGAAAGCTTGAGCATTTTGTGCATGTGTGCACCCCTAGCACCCCTCATTTCTGGTGGGGGCATCAGGGGTGAAGTGATCTGTGCGAAAGCCTCCTGTTATGCTGTGGCGCGGGGCTAAGGCAGAGGGGGATTGTGGGTAGCTGTCTGCGGGGGGGCTGCAGCAGATGGCATGCCACACTGTGAGGGCCGTCGGCTGGCATCCAGAGGAGGGGGAGGGGGGCACAGGGATTGGAGGGGCACTGCTTCCAAAGTGCCAGCAGGCTTCAGGAGAGAGAGAGAGAGAGAGAGAGAGCGAGAGAGAGGCGAGAGGCTTGGTGGGGGATAGAGTGACAAAGAGACAGACCGACAGACAGAGATTGAGCGGGAAGCGGGTGACAGCAGCAGGAAGCTGAACCCTGAAATGAGGGATTTACTAGAGCTTCAGTGGAGGATTTCAGGGCTAATTGCCTCCACTGAAGGAGAACAGAACGACAGATCTGATCTGCCTGGAATCCAAACTCGCTAGTGACTTTTGACCTTCTCAGCTCCATACAAATAGTCAGGTGTCTTAAACCCCCACAGAACAAGTGATTTGCATACACACATACCAGATTGGGAGGGAGGAGGGGTGGTGGTGGGTGCTCTGGCATAGGATTGATATAGGACTGCCATTAAGAGGGCATGAGGTTTGCGTGTGGGTGGCATAGGGTTGGCATGTGGATTTGACACTGGGTCTGTTTGGCATAAGATTTGCCCAGGGTTGGCACTGGGTTAGTGTGTGTGTGTGTGTGTGTGTGTGTGTGTGTGTGTGTGTGTGTGTGTGTGTGTGTGTGTGTGTGTGTGTGTGTGTGTGTGTCTGTGTGTATGTGTATGTGTATGTGTATGTGTATGTGTATGTGTATGTGTGTGTGTGTGTGTGTGTGTGTGTGTGTGTGTGTGTGTGTGTGTGTGTGTGTGTGTGTGTGTGTGTGTGTGTGTGTGTGTGTGTGTGTGAACATGGCAGGAACTCTCCCTGTCACTGTCACTCAGGAGACAGAACACACAGCAGCTGAACATTTCATGGTTAAATCTTTGCCTGTAATTTCACATACAGATGTGAACACACGTACACACACACATCTATCATTGCGTCTCTCACCCGCTCTAGCTCTCACACACAAATAGACTTACACACGACACTACCGCACTTATGTGTTTAACAGTTGATCTAGGCTCAGAAATGTGATGACCAGTCAATACATAGAAAATAACTCCAGTTTCTGGTCTAACGTCTATCAATGGGGTTGTGGCCCCTGTTACAGAGGTGATCTCAATGTAATGGTGTTGAATGGGACTGTCTGCATTCTCTTGGTGTGTCTGGGAGCACTACAGTTTACCTGGTGTGATTGTTGAAAATTGGTCTTTGTCTACCTCTCATTAAAGGTCCGATAGCAGAACGCAGAACACACACACGCACACACACACACAAACTCACAAACGCACACACACACACTAAAATAACCAGCTCCTACTACCGAGCTCGGCTGAACAGATGTTGAGGAATTTAAGATGCAAACGGCAACTGGGACTCTCCCTCCCTCTCCACCATCTCTCCCCCACCCCATGGCTCACACATATATGCATGCACAACATTATCATACATACATAACACAGAGAGCACACAGATACACACTGTCTGTCTCTCATAAACACAAGCACGCACGCAACACACACACACACACACACACACACATGTTCATGCCCCTCACCCCCCTCCAGGGTGACCCTGCTTGTGGGGGCACCATGTGGCACTCCATTCCCTCCTGGCACCATGCTCCCACTCTGCCAGCTTTGCATTGTCCTCTGCCGACTGGAGAGCAGACACCCATATTCCACTGTTATTTTCCTGCCTCTCTCTCTCTTTCACCTTCTCTCTTTCTCTCTCTTGTTTCCCTTTCCCTTACTGAGATGGATGGCAGTGGCTTGCTTTTGGTCTGAAGTGCAAAAAGTTCAGATAAATGTGTGTGCGTTACTGTGTGCTATTGGGGAATCATGTTCCCATGACGATGCCAGTAGCTCATTGTTTTCTACTGTCCCAAACGGCCAAAATGAATCTCTGTACTTCCTCACATAATTGATTTGTATGTCTCCACCAGGACAATTCAATACTATACCAACATTATACCTTATATATCTTTACTTTATCGTGAGCTGACGTTCACTCTTTGCCTACTCAACTGATTCATTAGGGTCTGCATAAAAAAAACGACACTTTCAGCGTTATTTTATGCTGGTTTATTCATTGAGGTAACAAGAGCAAAATTTGAAACGTTTCGGATGTTAGGTCATCATCAGTGTCTGCCAACTCAACTGACATAGGGCCAAAATCACGTCGAATCATAACTTGAAATGCACTCACTCCCATAACCTGAATTTATGTGCAAATATGACATGATTGTACTGTAGGACAATACAATTATTCAGCCCATGGTGCTGGGTTGGGTCAAAGAACCCAGGAACAGTCTGAAAGAGCAAGAGAATGCAATGGCGAGAAACTGACAATAATATACCAAAGTTCCCATGATATTAATGCATTGAGGATGAAGGCTGTTGGTTCCCTGCTACCCTGGAGAGTAAAGGGGACATGCTCTATCCCATCACAGATGTCACTGTGCAGAGAGGGCCCATGGGGCTCGGGCTAGTTTAGCTCTCTGTGTCTGGGTGAGAATTAGCCAGCTTTACCGCTTCGCCTCGCTCTGTAATCTCTTCATCTGGCCTTCTGAAGAGGAGAAGGGCTGCAGGGAGATGGGGTGTCAATCCTCGTCTCCACATCATTCTCTCAACCCATTTCTCTTTCCTGTCCTGGCTGGCAGTAGAGACACAATGGAGGGAGAAAAGTTAACAGAGAGAGTGGGGAGGGAAGTTCTAGGTTGTGAGTTGTGCCCTGTTTTGGTTTACAGAGAGAAAGTGGGAGGTGTGTGAGTGTGTGGGTGGGGTGAGAAGAGAGCAAGAGGGAGCATGAATTCAGTGGTGCCTTGCTTGTGTGAGTGATGGATGCTAATGTCTCCTATAATATTACCCCAATACACATTAGGTGTATTAACATGGTACGATGGTCCTTGGATTATTGGAGCTTGACACTGTGAAGTCTTAACCCTTTTAATCTAATCCATTTAATCCTTTAATCTAGTAATGTGATCAGGTAAGGACTATATACGCCTATTATATTTAGGGCTGTGACGATACTAGTATCGCAATATTTATTCCATGGCAAAAAAAAACAACACGAAGCAGACCAAACTCTTTGGTCCTTTAAAAACCTGCTGGAGGCTAGAGCTGCCGCTTTCAAGGAGCAGGACACTAATCCAGATGCTTATAAGAAATCCCGCTACGACCTCCGACTTCCGACACTGTGGCAGCGCTGGCAAACTTTCACAGATTACAAAGGGAAACCCAGCCGCGAGCTGCTCAGTGACGCGAGAATACCAGACGAGCTAAATGCCATCTATGCTCACTTCGAGGCAAGGAACACTGAACAATGCATGACTTCACTGACATTTTTAACCTGTCCCTGACCCAGTCTGTAATACCTACATGTTTCAAGCAGACCACCATAGTCCCTGTGCCCAAGAACGCCAAGGTAACCTTTCTAAATGACTATCATCCCGTAGCACTCACATCTGTAGCCATGAAATGCTTTGAAAAGCTGGTCATGGCTCACATCAATACCATAATCCCAGACACCCTGGACCCACTCCAATTCGCATGCTGCCCCAACAGATCCACAGATGATGCAATCTCTATTGCACTCCACACTGCCCTCTCCCAACTGGAAAAGAGGAACACTTATGTGAGAATGCTGTTCATAGACTACAGCTCAGCATTCAACACCATAGTGCCCTCCAAGCTCATCACTAAGCTCAGGACCCTGGGCCTGAACACCTCCGCCTGCAACTGGATCCTGGAGTTCCTGACGGGTCGCCCCCAGGTGGTGAGGGTAGGCAACAACACATCCGCCACGCTGATCCTCAACACGGGGGACCCTCAGGGGTGAGTGCTTACCTACTCTCTGTTCACCCAAGACTTACCCACTCCCTGTTCACCCACGACTGTGTGGCCGCACACAATTATTAAGTTTGCTGACTACACAACGGTTGTTGGCCTGATCACTGACGACGTTGAGACAGCCTATAGGGAGGAGGTCAGTGACCTGGCAGTGTGGTGCCAGGACAATAACCTCTCCCTCAATGTCAGCAAGACAAAGGAGGTGATCGTGGACTACAGGAAATGGAGGGCCAAGCACGCACCCATCCACATTGACCGGGCTGTAGTGGAGTGGGTCGAGAGCATCAAGTTCATCGTGTCCACATCACTAAGGAATTCTCATGGTCCACACACACACCAACACAGTCGTGAAGAAGGCACGACAACACCTCTTCCCGCTCACGAGGCTGAAAAGATTTGGCATGTGCCCTTAGATCCTCAAAAATGTCTACAGCTGCACCATTGAGAGCATCTTGAATGGCTGCATCACCGCTTGGTATGGCAACTGCTTGGCATCCGACCACAAGGCGCTACAGAGGGTAGTGCGTATGGCCCAGTACATCACTGGGGCCGAGCTCCCTGCCATACAGGACCTCTATACCAGGCGGTGTCAGAGGAAGGCCCTAAAAATTATCAAAGACTCCAGCCACCAAAGTCATAGACTGTTGTCTCTGTTATCGCACGGCAAGCGGTACCGATGCACCAAGTCTGGAACGAACAGCACCCTGAACAGCTTCTATCTCCAAGCTATAAGACTGCTAAATAGTTAGTCCAGGTAGTTATTTGGTTAACTATTTAACTATTTCCATTGACCCTTTTTGCACTAACTCTTTTGACTCATCACATACGCTACTGCTACTGTTTATTATCTATCCTGTTGCCTAGTCACTTTATCCCTACCTATATGTATATGTCTAACTCAATTACCTCGTACCCCTGCACATCAACTCTGTACTAACTCCATGTATATAGCCAAGTTATAGTTACTCATTGTGTATTTATTCCTCATGTTTTTCTCTCTGCATTGTTGGGAAAGGCCCGTATGTAAGCATTTCATTGTTAGTCTACACCTGTTGTTTATGAAGCAAGTGACAAATACAATTTGATTTGTATGTAAAATATTGTGTGCTATAGCTTGGAAAATGAATAAATGTAACTCTGGATGACAACATAATGATGTTTGTTTCCAACATTAGGGCTGTTTTCCTAAAGAATTTAAATCTGCTTCGTGTTTTGTTTCCTTGCCACGATACTAATGAGTATCGCGATACTGGTATCGTCTCGGCACGAATTATGTTGTCTTTTAAGGGTATTACCTGTGTCATAACCCCTCTTCTTCTTCTTCTTCTTCTTCTTCTTCTTCTTCTTCTTCTTCTTCTTCTTCTTCTTCTTCTTCTTCATCTTCTTCTTCTTCTTCTTCTTCTTCATCTTCTTCTTCTTCTTCTTCTTCGTCTTCTTCTTCTTCTTCTTCTTCATCTTCTTCTTCTTCTTCTTCTTCGTCTTCGTCTTCGTCTTCGTCTTCTTCTTCTCTCTCACCCTGTCTTTCTCACTCTTTCTCTTTCTCTCCTTCTCTCAGACACATGCGACATATTGAGTGCCTGCAGCGAGATTCTTCCCCATGAGCGACATTCCAGAGCAGGCTATCCCAGGGGAGGAGGAGAGTGGGACTGGGCAGGGGGGCCAGGGGCTCCTTAGAGTAGAGGGGGCCTGAGTGGAGGGAGAGAACCCCATAGATGTACCCCATCATCACACACACACATGAGTACATGCATGTACACGCACACAGGCATGCACACACACACCGTCAGTGAGTGTGTTCTGGACCGAGCTAGGGAGAGATGTCCCAACTCCCACATTGTTTGTCTGGTGTGGTTGGTGCTTGCATCAGCCTCAGTCATGCCAAGCAGGCCTCTCTCCATTCCCCCAGTCTGCAGCGTGACATCAATTCAAACAGCTCCTATCCACCTATAGGTAAGGTCTGTAGCTGGAAGAAGCAGGTAGGAGTGGCCCAGTTCATTGTAGTGTCTGAGAGTAGAATTGTCTCTGTTGAGCATCAGTCACATGTAAATGAGTGTGAATGTGAATGATCATGTGAAAGCAAATCAAGAACACAGACTATAGTTTAGTATTTTCCGTCCTTTGTTCTGTTTCAGTTCACCCTGGCCTGTTTTCACCACAAACCGTAATGTATGTCCTGACACAACACATCATACTGCTCTTATCGGAGTCTGTTAGGGTGAGTGCTGGATTTGTCCGACTCTGTTCCTTGCTTAGTTCAATTAGAACAGGGACTTTGCATGCGTGTGACAATGCTTATCCATGTTTGTGTGTGTGGATTTTTGTCACATATTCTCTTAACATTTCTCTCCTTCTTTCCCTTCGTCCTCGCCTCTTTCTTCATTCTTTCTGTCTGCCGCTAAATATTTAATTTGCTGTGCAGCGGAGGCAGGCTGCTACATTAGCCAGAGGTGCAAATTGAGCTCTCTGCTTGTGGCTCGCTGTATAAAAATAAACATACTCTACTTGTAATGAACAGATGTCACAGAATTTAAACGTGCACTCACCCCCTCATCTCCCTCTTCCACCCCCCTTCCTACACATGCACATACACACACAGCATACATACAGATACAATGGTGCAATCAAACACACACACACACTGACTCCTAATACATGGCGATACATACGTAGCCATATTCACATGAACACTCTGAAACACACACACACACGTACGCACACACACACACAATGACATGCATATGTAGAGAACACACACGTATTCCCATGTGCACTTTGCTTGGCACATGCCTTGGTATGATTCTGCCAGCTCTGTCTCTCTCTCTCTCTCTCTCTCTCTCTCTCTCTCTCTCTCTCTCTCTCTCTCTCTCTCTCTCTCTCTCTCTCTCTCTCTCTCTCTCTCTCTCTCTCTCTCTCTCTCTCTCTCTCTCTCTCTCTCTCTCTCTGTCTCTCTCTCAGAAGGTAACACAGCATGTAGGCCTGTTGTTAAGTTATTGCGTCTGCACTGTTTTCCTGTAGTCCTCCCATCTCTCTCCCAGAGCCAGCCAGCCGTCCCAGAATCCCTAGCGACAGCATCGGCTCCCATGTCTGTGCTGAGGGGAAGGGTTGTGTGTGTGTGTCCAGCCCCCCTTGTTGTTCCCACCCTTTTCCCAGGGAGTGTGTGCCAGCTCTCCATGTTTCCTGGCTGACAAGAGTGAATGAGAGACGATGGAGAGACTTGCTACGTACCTGGAGACTCCCAGCTGCCAAGGCTGGGCATGGCTTCAGACTGCTCATAGCAAACCTCACAACCTGTCTGTATTCAGAGAGCTGAGATGTAGGTATTAGTCCAGTAATACATGGAACATTTATTACATGTTTTTTTTAAAATTATTGTTAGTGACCTAAATGTAACTGAACACTGACGGAGAGGTGTTAGAGTATAGGTGGAAGAGGACTAGGAGGAGAGTTGAGATGGTAGAGCCGAGGAGTGGAGTGGAAAGGACAGGTGGTGAAGGGTAGGAGAGGATAGAAGAGAGAAGAGGAGAAGACAGGAGATGAAAGGAGAGGTGCTGGAGGACAGGAGGGATGGAGAAGAGAGAAGAGGAAGAGAGTGGAGGAGAGGTCGTCAGGGGGGTGATCAGTGAGGTGGATGGGATACCATCTGACAGGTCCAGCTGGGAGACTGCCTTCCCCCCAGCACTGCAAACTGGTCAATATGGAGGCCAATTACTGCTGCCCATGTGACCAGGGCATCATCCAACCCTATCACACACACACACACACACACAAACACACACAAACTCACAAGCTCGCAAGAGCACACTCACACACACTCATATAACACATGCCATCTGTGCAGACCAGCAACAACCCACAGCCACCCCCTCTGATCCAGCAGCGTCCCCATGCACACTCCTACTTAACCTCCTAAACATGGTTCAACCACGCCCATCCCAGGGAGGGCCTCACTGGTGACCAGCCAGAACATAGCTTCACTGGCCTCCGCAGAGATGACTGACAGTTGTCAGACGGAAGGATCCATCTGCAGAGGGTAAACAATAAACTATAGTTACCAAGCCATTGTCCCCTATAGCCCTCACCCTCCCTGGGGTCTTCGTAATCTCCACCCCTGCCTGTATTGTTCCCAAAACCGCAAAACCCCAATACATGGCAACCCTGAAACCTCTAAACATACGTAGAAAGTGGCAACCCCACTAAGGCTCCAAACCTACCTGGCACCCCTCCTAATCTCCACCCCTGTCTGGCACCCACCCTCCAGACCTCCATCTCTCCCTGTCACCCACCCTCCAGACCTCCATCTCTCCCTGGCACCCACCCTCCAGACCTCCATCTCTCCCTGTCACCCACCCTGGCCGTACCCTTCCTGTGTCCCCTTCGTTCCTCCCCTGGCATTCAGTCCAACAGTAGCAGATTCTCCGTTTAGCTTCTGCCTCGTCTGCCCCCGTCGCCCATGCCCCACCGCCGTGCCCCATTGTGCGATAACAAACAGATGTTGTGGAATTTCCACTGAATCGCCTGCCAGTGACAGCCTTGCCTCCTTGTCTGGCATACAGTCTGGCACTGGGGCTGAGCAATGCATGCATGGGGCTGGCTGTGTCGGATTGTGTGCATGCTTGTATTTGCTATGTGAGAGGCAAGATATTTAAAGTATGCTTTCTCACGCTCCCTCTCTTTGTGTGTGTGTGTGTGTATGTATGTGTGTGTGTGTGTGTGTGTGTGTGTGTGTGTGTGTGTGTGTGTGTGTGTTCAATGGCACTAGATATGACCTGATGTTTATTTACTTTACTTACCTTTAGCATCATGGTCTCTTCTAAAAAATCCCTCTCCTGTAGCTTTTATGAATGAGCATAATGTCATAAAACAATTATTTATATGTATATTTATATTTTATTGAGACACACGGTATTATAAGTAGGCCCATAGGTTCTTAAATGTTTCCTGTTCAATTTGCATTTCTAGTATTTAGACTTGTTAATTGGAATTCACACCAGTTACTTGTGACATTTTGATAATCGTTGACTGTTATTTCGGACAAACACTTTTCTTTGATATATTCCACCAAGTTTAGTGAGAAAAGAGTGGGCACACACGCTAATTTAAACAGCGAGATTTATTCACTCACTTTGCTGAGGGCGCGGGAATATTGTGTGTTTGGTGAAGTCCGTAGCCTTCAATACATTTACATTTTAGCAGACGCTCTTATCCAGAGCGACTTACAGTTAGTGCATACATTATTTTTTTATTTTTTCATACCCCCCGTGGGAATCGAACCCACAACCCTGGCGTTGCAAACGCCATGCTCTACCAACTGAGCTACATCCCTGCGATCTCTATTCCATTTCTGTTGCAGTGACTCCCTCCATTTCTCAGAGCTGAGGATTGTGCTGCTGGTTGTCAACATTAAACACCATCCTGGGCAGAGAGGAGTTACTGTAACATTATTTTCTTTAACTAAATGTTTTGACTTAAGTCCACAGTTTACGTTGGCCTAAATATTTTCATTAATCATTTAAAAATAAATCAATGTTTAGAAAGAATATGAATGACGTGTGGGAACCATTCTATCACCTGTGCGAGCTCGTGGATAGCCTAGGTACGCGCAGGTTGGGATAGCCTAGGTACGCCCAGGTTGGGAGCTCTCTCCATGGTGCTGAAAAGGAGCCTACCGCTGCTCTGTACAGGGTATCTACATCAGTCGTGGTTCGGGCAGAAATAAGGGAATGATTGTAATGCAAAGTTTTAGCCAGATACCACATTCGTTAACAATCCCAAAATGTAAATGCCTGCTATGTCAATTGATAAAACAGCATGAAGAAGTTTTCACCAGAGGATTTGTTCAGCACGTACTCAGTGTGTGTGTGTGTGTGTTTGTTTTGAAGTCAGAATAAGAACGTTATTTTTAAACGTGCTGGATAATGAACAGATGTCGTGAAATTAGGAAAGAAATACAGACTCCTCCCAGCAGCGACACTTTGGCCGGGCAAACTGGCACGAGGCAGCGGCGAGGCACGCGGGTGTCCTCTCCAGAGCTCGTGCTGGTGCAGGGGAACATTAAGGAACTTGGCACTCGCACCGCTGCACCGCTGCCAACTTCCGCCTCTGGAAAGCGTGCACCTCACGCCTGACAGGGGAATATTTTGATAGATGCCCTCTCCCACTGGCTCGAGCCTGCTCCACCACCTGCACTGACTGTCGAAACACACCAGCAAACTTCGGTTTTTGCTGATTTCCCTAAAAACGCACTTGAAAGAATATTCTACGCCTATAGCAGTATCATATGCTATTTAACCCAGGCTTCTTTTATGCAATACATCATGCAGAACTCAACTTTCTGCACACAACTTTTTAATCAGTCTGTCAAGATAGCCTAAATCTTTCCGGTAATTGTATTATCCCAAACTGAGTGAATACACAATTTAGTCACATCACAGTCACGTGTAATGGGACGCAGCAAATGACCCGGTAGCCTTGGCTTATTTCACATCCTCTCGCGCACTGTCATCGCAGAATGAAACACGCAAGTGAATGGTGTTCAGTGTTCCGTTTGAAACGACAAAAAGGAATGGACTACCCTAAAAACAGCCTAGATGATTTTAGTCACATATACTGTATAAGCAAACTCAAGTATTACGGAGATAAATGCACGATTGAGCATAGGCTACTTCAGACATATTCCCATTTCATGCACCCGAAAAACTCCTGCTTTTGGGATGAAGTAAAGTTTTCTCTATTTTTATAGGCTAATATCCGATAAGTAATTATGTTCGTTTTATATTTGTATTTTGTCTATTGATGTAACATTTGGCTAAATGCTCGATTTATTTGTAAAACTTTCAATTTAGATTGCTGTCCAAATGTCACACCGACCTTCGTCTAGCCTAACCTCTAATGCAAATCGCCAACAACAAAACTAGGGCTACAAAATGACTTCTGTCCATATGTATTATGTTTTATTTATTATATTTTTAACAAGGCTATTCTCAATTTATGTTACTGTTTGCGGTGGTGGCCTACATTGCTGTCGGTCATCATCACTCCACGGGCCAAGCCTGGCTCCCTTTCTTCTGTGAGCCGGAGTGTCCTCAGCTAATCGCACCCTGGATATTTTGAGGAACATATGGGTCCCGGGGCAGCGCTCCAAACCTAGCCCGGTGGCATCATCTCACCCGGGCACAAGGGACGCGCGAGGGCAACTGCTGCCCCTTGCATTGTGAGCCTAGAAGACTTGCCTCAAAATCACACCTAATTTTTTCCCCCTCACGTTTATCATGGAATTTAATAAGCTTCATGAAGAGTTCAAGAGTTGCGACGACAATATTAGATCGCACGAGCTGCTGGATATAATACTTTTGGGATTAGGCCTGTTGTCTCTTAAATTGCATTTTATTTTATCATTCAGATATTTACTTTACAGCACATGTCCATGTATTTTTAATTATAGCTGATAGTCAGGAATTAATACCCTCCGTGAATTTATTCGATGTCTTATGCCTATGTGCTCCATGAAATCTTGAGAGATAGTAGGCTATTATCTAGTTTCTCCATCAGAGACATGTGAATTTAAAAATATATATATATATTTTGGAATATGAATGTTTTACTGTTGTTAATGTGCTTATGCTATAAACTAAAATGTATATATATTTTAGTGCAATCATCAATATCAAAAGCATTAGTCAGTGCGGGAGGCCATTCAACTAGTTGATGGTCAATTTTGAAAAGCATGTTTGCACATTCATAGGCACATTAATTCAGTGCATTTTACTCCAAATCCGCAAATGTAGTTCATAAAAATGCACCAGATACATTTTTTAAGTGTAAAATCAGATGAGGTTAGTGTAGAGAGTCATTAAAAATAAATAATTTTAGTTGAAACAATAGGCCTACTGTATTTTCTGACAAACAAAAATCCGACGAAAAAAGTTTTGCATCAAGGGAATACAATCACACAATACACTTTTGATTAAAGTAAAAACCTGTAACTGTAACCTAGAGAACTAGAATCTACGCCTGGCAAAATAAATGATAAAAGTCAAGCACAATGGAAATATCTCTCTCTCTCTCTCTCTCTCTCTCAATTCAACGGGCTTTATTGGCATGGGAAACATATGTTTACATTGCCAAAGTGAGTGAAATAGATAACAAACAAAAGTGAAATAAACAATATAAAATTAACAGTAAACATTACACTCACAGAAGTTTCTCTCTCTCTCTCTCTCTCTCTCTCTCTCTCTCTCTCTCTCTCTCTCTCAATTAAATTAAATTAGCTTTATTGGCATGACGTAACAATGTACATATTGCCAAAGCTTACTTAATCTCTCTCTCTCTCTCTCTCTCTCGGTGTGTGTTCTCTCTCTTCTCTGCTGGCTCTCTCTCTCTCTCGCTCAGTGGGTTTCGGTGTTATAGACCAGTTTGTCGTGAGACCTGCGCCCGCCCCAGTTATCGACGTTATGATGAGTTATGATGAGTTATAATGAGTTATAATGAGTTATGATGTCCTGCTTAGTCCATCAGGGTAGGCTACCTGTGGAGAAATAAAGGTGGGGTTGAAGGAATGCGTTTATAAAATGTGCTGTGGCAAATAGCCTATACTGCAAAAACTATAATCGAAGTAATATAATTAATAACACATTACTTTCTTTTGTTGGTTCCCAAATCTTTCTCACCGTCACTGTCAATGTCCATTGAGCCAATGAGCCTGAAGTCAAGGTCGTAATTCCAATATGGGCTACATGGGCTATATTAAGGTCCTCTGCTGCCCGCATTATTTTAGCCTCTTTCCAATGCCGTGTTATGATTACAAATTATATCTTTGCTTGTTTGGGATCCCTTATGTTTCGTGTTCATTTGGTCCACAATTGTCGATAATTTAATGTCAATGAATAGGGCTATAGTCTCTGTATTTCTTCCGTGTTTAAAAAATAATCTCATTTACACCGCCCATTTGTCTCTATCCCGTGCATTGTGACCCTTGTGTCCGTTTGAATCAAGTTTACCTTTGATGCCAAGAATATTCTGGCATGCGCTCAAAGGGAGCAGGAGCACGGCTGCTTGTATGCACAGACGAAAAAGAAGCCTGAAAAACTACACACACTCATGATCTAGAACAGGGATGGGCAACCATTGATCAGATAGCCTATCATATCAAAAACTGCAAACATTTGTCTTCACCCCATGGAAAAATATGTCGAATTGCAGCAAACTTGCTTTAAAACTGCAACATTTTCTCTAGGCCCATGGCAAAATGTGTAAAATTGCAAGAAATTAACTCTAAAATGTCAAGTTTTTCTCTTTGCTGTCAAGAGGGGGCGCGCTAAAATGTTTTGCTCGCAAGGTGGGAGGGCCCCCAAAAGACTAGGGCCGGCTCTGACTGCATGTGGGTATAGATGTCGGTACGCAGACCCGCGAGCCACTGCGGCCCCTCATGGTTTTTTCCGA
Organism: Coregonus clupeaformis; assembly: GCF_020615455.1. Classification (NCBI taxonomy): domain Eukaryota; kingdom Metazoa; phylum Chordata; class Actinopteri; order Salmoniformes; family Salmonidae; genus Coregonus; species Coregonus clupeaformis. Next base: position 51,873,076 of record NC_059221.1, on the reverse strand, counting down.
TTTTTTGTGGCCCCCACCCACATCAAAGTTGCACACCCCTGATCTAGAAGTTGGTTGTCATAGCAGTCCCTCCCTTCAAACAATGAGTTTATAACGGCTCCCAGATCATTTGAACATCCTAGAAATCCCCGAAAGCTTCAGACAGGCCCTTTGGTAACTGTTAGGAAGTTTGGCTCGCCTGCAGAACCGGAGGCCTTCTCCCAATCTGTCCAGATCCTGCTGTTCAACTCATTAGAGTCCATTGCAGGGCTTCTTTGTTGACACATTCGCCTTTCTAATATGTTCGTTGTGTTCCGGAAAGATGGTGTTGGCCTGTTGATTAGATCCTATAATGCCAGTTTTGCCTCCATGCCAAATCATTAGGAATATAGCTTCTCCCAGAGTGAAAGTCTTTGGAACATGGTTTCGAACTCATTCTGCAACTCATTCTGCAACACTTTTTGTGGGTTTAATTGTAGAATGGGACTTACTGCAACATCTTGAGATAGTTTATAAATCTGCCATATTAAACCTTTGGATATAGCCCGCAGAAACTGTTGGAGTCACATGTCAAGTGATGCTACTCCTTGTAATAGCCTAACGCACTTACCGAAACCAGAGCGATATAGGGATGTTTAATAGTAAACCCATCCCTTTCCAGGCCACACTGCATCATCATTTCATAGGAATAATATAATATAGTCCTTACGTAGTTAATGATTAGGTTAATAACTAGGCCAGATAGCCAGAAGATACCTGTTTTACCCTATGTAATGGTTCTCAAATTCAACGAGAAAACACAACGTTTACAGATAAACAACTTGGATATATGTTTAAAATGAAATGATGTAGCACAATTTAATGTATTATCATTTTATTTTACCACACACACATTGTTTAAATACAAAGTTTTAACTTTCACTTTCAATGAAAAATGCAACACATGTTGACGACTCTGGGGACCCTTAGTGGAAATAATTGCATTGATTAGTTATTATAGACAAAATAATGCATTAAATAATAACGTTTGTAAATAATAATAATAATAATAATAATAATAATAATAATAATAATGTTAACTTCGACTATTTAGAAATTGAGTGCTAAATCCTTGCCCTTACACTTTTAGAAATACGCCTATTCAACAAGTCAATGTGTTCGATTGATTGGAAAGTTACTTGACTTGCCATATTTGTTCCTGTGACATGACATGAAATATTGTGTTTAACATATTTTATTGTAGGCCTATCCGATTCTCCGTTCAATCACTGACAGGATTGTAGATGTATAAAGGACAAGGCTATTGGCCTACATTAAACTACTTTCGATTGCATTTGAATGACATCTAAAATATAGTGCAATCTTGCAAACCCATTAAAGGTAGCCTACTCTAATGAATCGTCTACATTAGAAAGACTTGACCAGCAGGAGCTGGTAGCATGAGCCCATATCTGGTTCTTTAGAATCACTAATTTTAAATGTTGGCTTTAGCCTAGTAGGCCTACTCTGCCAAATATTGTTTGCTTTTCATTTGCTTTTCCTTATCCATTGGTGGTATTCTAGGGATCGAAAAGTGTATTCTCTGTGTCATCATGGTGAGGACATACAATTTTAACTTGAATCCATGTCCCTCAACAAAAAATGAGACGTCAAGCATTTCCCCCCGTGTGTGTTATGGCAAGTCAGAATAGGGGCCGAGCAGCAATGAAACGATATTGTTGAGAAGTATTAAATTGATGATTTCATGTACACTATTTTAGATATAGCCTATAATTGGTCCTTGTATACTCGTTTGGCGTAGGCTATTTCTTGCATAGATGTGAAATATGTTTTATTTTCTGACATAGCTGTTGCCAATTGTCGACATGAAAAAATATATATCTTCCTATCTCTGCGACGTGCTTTATTTTAAGTGCACTGCTTGCTTCTTAATTTAATCCTCTATTTTCAGATTAGGCTATTCTTTCCAAATTAGTTACAGCATCATCGGTTGTTACAATGTTATAAACGTGACTATCTGGTTGCATTTGAACTCTGTTCATCTAGCTATTTCAATAACAATCCATATTTCAATCACCGTCAAATCTGTACACATTCCATTTCAAATGCAACATTTTCACAGCATACCATCGTCACAGAATAGATACAAAATAAATACAATTATATAAAAGGACATAGAAAAACAATAAATAAAACGCTTTTTCCACAATAGTCAGTGTCTGGTGTCATAGTCCTTTGGGACTAAGGTTTAGGGGAGGGGGTGGGGGGTGACCGTGCACGCGCCTTGCCAAAGGTGGGCAACTAACTGATTGTTGATTGCAAGAAGACTCACACACATGGCAATATTACTGCCGTTTCAGTTGTGGAAAAACGCATTGAGTTCATCGTATACAGGGACGGGGGCCCTTTCGTGGTGCAGGTGCATGTCGTGGTAAGGCGATACGTTTTCAGACTGGATGCTGCTCCGCACCCCTGAAGAACCATATATGTGGCCAGCAGTGGGGCGAGAGCCGGCCAGGCCAGAGTAATGCATAGAGTAATGGTAGCCTTTCTCGGCTACCTCGGGGGACGTAGTGCCCTGGTGCTTCAGAGAAAAGTTGCCATTGATGCACACGGGAGGGGAGATGGGCCCCTCGTACTCTGGGCTGTTGTATTCTGGAGATCCACTGCCACCGTACAGTGAATCGTAGGCTGAGCAGTACCCGTGTGTCCGTAAGGGATGCGAGTTGGAACCAGACTGGTATTGAGGGCTGGAGAGGCGGGAGCACTGGTAGGGGTAAGGATGCATGGAGAAGGAGTTGGAGCCGGGATAGCGTCCCCCCTCCGGACACTGCTCCGTTAGGAAGTTTCGGGAGTTGAGCTGCAGACAACCCGCAACCAGGTTGGTCGTGGGTTGGGACAGTCCTTTACACAGCGTCTGCACGTAGGACACAAGATCAGGCTTCTTACCGGAGCGCAGGATCTCAGAGAGGGCCCAGATGTAGTTCTTGGCCAAACGGAGAGTCTCGATTTTGGAGAGCTTTTGCGTTTTGGAGTAACAGGGCACCACTTTACGCAGATTGTCGAGCGCAGAGTTCAGGTCGTGCATGCGCGTCCTCTCCCGTGAGTTCGCCTTCTGACGACGCATCTTGGAGCGCTCGATACGCGCAGGTGTCATTTTACGCTTCTTAGGGCCCCGTTTTTTGGGCCCGTCCCCCTCTGCACCGTCCTCTCCTTCGTCCTCATCCGCCTCGTCGTCCTCCTCGTCTTCACCACCGATCTCAGAATGTGCCCGGCTGCTTCTCAGGTCCGGGACATCCATGTCGTCATCGCCCACGCGGCAGTGATCCTCATCATCCTTGGTCTTCGAGTCCTCGCTCTCGCTGTCCTCTGCCCAGGCCGAATACTTATGCATATCGGGAAGCAGCGACGGGTCACTGAACAGCCTAGTCAACATTGCGGCACTGAAAGAGATAAAGGAAGTTGTATGAGGAGTGAGGACATTTCAAATCAGAAAAGGGCTAAATGGAAAAACAAGAATGTAATGAAATGCATTCAACAACAATGGGATAATACTCAAGTTTTAATTAATAGCTCTTCATGATAAAGCCAGAGGAAATGAATAGCCAAATAAGACTTAAGTTATAACTGTTGGGAGAAACTAAAACAGCATGCCATTGGAAACATTTCAGTGAACACCCGGGTCTATCGCCTGACGGGTCCCCTATTTAATTCCCTGCTGTCGTCCATGTGCTCCCTCCTGCCCTGGCACAGCGGGTCTCAGCGGTACAGGCCACATTACAGATCCAGTGGGGCGCGCTGTGAAGCGACTTGCCCCTACTTTCACTCCCCCCGACGCCCACATACTCTTGGCTACATTCCAGCACTATTCCACCACACTACCCACCTCCACAAAAAGCATGGCATGAGGATATGTACATTTATAGTCTAATTTTAGCGTGTCTACCTTGGTGTTGATCATCGTGTCAGACGAGATTACAAAATATTGTGTGTGGATATCTGAAGTTATTTGAATGAATAGGCTATCATATTTTTGTAAAATTTGACATTGAGATGACTTCTACCACACCTGCAGAGCCACTGTTTTCTTGTAATGCTCAGCCTAATAGCCTACCAGAGGGCACTACTGATACCCATGGGTTAATACAAGATTATCATATCCGCAAAGATCCATTTTGATTGGCAATAAATAATAATAATAATAATAATAATAATAATAATAATAATAACAATAATAATAGTAATAATAATAATAATGTACATTGTTATTATGACACTCAATAATTATTTAATTTGTAAATATCTTACCCAAACGCCAATTAGAATATCATCCAAAGATTATAATACAAAAATACAAAGTTGATTGAGCCAGGCCTTTCTGAAAATAGCGTCAATTATCCGAAAAGGAGAAACGAGATGGTATTTGAATGTAAATAGCCAGTGCAAAGAGATTATAGATGGACAGTTTAAACCATCTCAAACCAATAACATATTGTCACCCTAAATCACTGTAAATCTCTTGTATCTCTGCTAGGCTATGGAGAACTGTGGTTGGGCTACGTGATGTGTGTGGACCCAAAGTCAACCAGGAGGAATACGGTGCTAATTATCTCGAGGGTGTGCCAGAGGCAAAATCTCGTTTTGAAATTTCAGGCTCAGGAGATTTGCTCAATTAAAAAAAAAAAAAAACGTTTAATTAACAGACCATGTAGACTACCTTACAAGAAAAATATTTCACACATAATTCAGTATGCACGACTGAACGATTCTAAACCACTTTTAGTTGGAGAGGTTTGCATTTACAGATGGAAATTGCTTGTATCCTTTTAGCAGTTGTTAAATATATATCAAAAATGCATTTTAGAAACCAGATTTTTTATTTATTTATTGCAACAATAAGCTCCTCTTGCATGGCCTGTGCTTGCGTGATTTACGGGAGCTATCGATGTATTTTGGAATGTAAAAGGTTGTGCTGTTGGAGGATAATTGTGGATGATAAAACTACACAAACACAAATAAATTACATCCGCATTAGCTTTCAATAACGCCCCACCCACCCTTTCATTTTCTCCAAGATGAACACCCAGATAAAATCATCGATAAATCTTCCATCTAAGCCATGAGACGCAGAAATAATGAGCTGACAGTGAAGAATAATTCTGCCTCCCCTCTCTCTCCCACTGTATCTCTCTCTCTTCATCTCTCTGTTTCCATAGATCCATAGAAACAGGCTTTATTTTGTATTTTTCACTAATCAAATTAATGCCGTATACTGTCTGACTATTGAAATTAATTAAATTCAGGAGGAAGATTGTTGCTATTTTTTCCGATTGTCCACAGAGATAGGCTGTAGACTAGAGCTTGTCTTTGTGGATAGCTGTTTTCTGAACAAAATAAGCATGGAATATTATATTGCACGCCTAGAATATAATTAAGAATGGAGGTCAGAATGGAGGTCCGTGCTGTTAAAAGTTGAAGGACGAATGGAACATAACATCGTGCCAAACGAAGAATCATAGCTATACCATAATCCAAATGTTCAAAAATGGCATATAGCTGAGTGAATTCAAAACAGACGTTTACAGGACGCACACACATCCACCAAAAAACGGTCACGAATTAGCCTTGCATTATTAATCTCTATTTATTAAATTAATTACTTTCCATTTTGGGAAGGTCACTCGTCGATTTGTTTACACTCCAACTTACCTCCGCGGGAGCTCTTGAAAGGGTGGAAAGCGCGTGAGTTCAGACCATCTTCTGGGACCGCGAGCAAACGCTCCTATAGGTGCGGCAGGGTGCTTTCAGTGTGCTATCCGCGCGCGCGCTCTGAGACAGTGTGGCATCGCTACCAGGCAGGGTTACATACCAGCTATGATGCCAGGCCATATGGTTGGCACGTCACTGGCAAGAGCCATCACATGAGAGCTTGATTGACATGCGCCCGCATTCGGAGAGATTGCCTTCCCGAGGGAAGAGGGCCCCGCCATCTGTCACTGCGCTCGCGCTCACACAGCCAGAAAAAGAGAGAAACTGAGACGGAGACAATACGAGTGAAAGAGAGGAAACAGAAAAATGGGGAACAAAAATGTTTTTTGTAGACAACGGATATTATTGGTGTATTTGCCTTTCTTTTTTCTTTTTTACATTTAACCCAAGGGTTACGTTAAACGATAGCATGCATAAAACAACGGTGCTCAAGGAGAGGGGGTTGGGGTGCATTTACAGACCTGGGAACAGAAGGTGATATTGTTGATCTATTTATTTACCTAATCGAATAGCATTATAGTGATGTATTCAGGGGGAAAATCAATCAAAACAAATAGCATTGCGCACAGACTCTACGGGCAGAACTATTAATGACTCTCACCCAAAATAGAGACGGACCGACAGATAAATGTCGGCTATTGAGACCCTATTGATTGTTTGTTATTTACAGGTGCTCGTGAGATGAGATCGGAGATTAGACGTGAGCACCCGTAGGAGGGACCACGAGGTTGCTGGAGCGCTGGTGTTTTCAGATTGCGACGCTGAGGGGCGTCTGAGGGGCAAGCGAGCGCCAGTCCTCCTACACAGCAACAACGATGGGGCCCAGGTGTGCGACCCCACCAGGGACGGGATAAGGGCGGGGGTCGGTGAAGGAGATGGCCGGGGGGTGGTTGGAGCTGGCATCTGTGCCGGTGCCCAGAGTGGGAGGAGCGTTGGCACACTAACCAACTCAATGGCGTTATAAATAAGAGTCCTGCAAGCCTGCGAATTCCAGCTTTTCTCTTCGCCCCTTCTTGTGTCATCGGCATCTCTGAATTATCTCTATTCCAAGTTCCAACTCCAATATCTCACCATTAGGCAGGCATTAGTGAAGTTAATCTGGAAAACGAGCTCTGTGACCACCAGGTCCAAGTTGGCATGCATGTGTCTGTCCTTTGGCACAGCAATGACAGACAATTGAGAGGCAGGCAAAGGGACATTTTGAAGCAGGAAAATAGCACCATGGGTTCATGTCCTTGGGCCAAGTTCTCCTCCAACTCCCCAGAGATCCCAGTCAGACACCCACCAGGGGAGGGTCACCTGCGGGGTCAGCAGTAGTGTGGCAACAGCTGTGGCTATGGGGGTCATGATTCTGCACATAATGTGTCCCATCCAGTCCCTGATGGGCTGAGAGAGAGGATGGCATCCTGGCACCACTCCAAAGGTGGGGGATGGAAGGCATCACGTTAGGCCCTGCTACCAGCCAAATCGGTGCCCTACCTCAGCAGCACTGGGCACTGGGGAGGCGGGAATGTGGGGCGGTGGGCACGGGATGCCTTACCCATGCTTTTCAACAAGTCCCAATCATCCTTCAAATCACCTTGCCAAAATTAATGGCAAATGTCAACAGCATCGTTTTAGCCAATGACAGGCTAAAGGAGACAACACACATGGTGGCTGTAAACTGGTATTAGAATACTGAGAAGAGTTTATGCGAAATAAATAGGCTGTGTGTGTGTATGTGTGTGTGTATGGATTTTACCAGATTATTAACCACCTGGGTGTTATCCTTGTCTGTTGAATACAAACAACCACCCAATATATACTGTAACTTAGAGACCCTTCAGTGGGTGTTTGCTCTATAACTTAGAGACCCTTCAGTGGGTGTTTGCTCTATAAAGGTGTAGTCCTTTAGGTGCCAACACTCACATACACTACCGTTTAAAAGTTTGGGTCACTTAGAAATGTCCTTGTTTTTGAAAGAAAAGCATTTTTTTTGTCCATTAAAATAACATGAAATTGATCAGAAATACTGTGTAGACATTGTTCATGTTGTAAATGGCTATTGTAGCTAGAAACAGCTGATTTTTAATGGAATATCTACATAGGCATACAGAGGCCCATTATCAGCAACCATCAGTCCTGTGTTCCAATAGCACGTTGCCAAGAAACTGAAGATCTCGTACAACGCTGTGTACTACTCCCTTCACAGAACAGCGCAAACTGTCTCTAACCAGAATAGAAAGAGGAGTGGGAGGCCTCTGTGCACAACAGAGCAAGAGGACAAATACATTAGAGTGTCTAGTTTGTGAAACAGACGCCTCACAGGTCCTCAACTGGCAGCTTCATTAAATAGTACCCACAAAACACCAGTCTCAATGTCAACAGTGAAGAGGTGACTCCAGGATGCTGACCTTCAGAGTTGCAAAGAAAAAGCCATATCTCAGACTGGCCAATAAAAAGAAAAGATTAAGATGGGCAAAGAACACAGACACTGGACTTTTTCTTTGCAACTCTGCCTAGAAGGTCAGCATCCCGGAGTCGCCTCTTCACTCTAGACATTGAGACTGGTGTTTTGCGGGTACTTTTTAATGAAGCTGCCAGTTGAGGACCTGTGAGGCGTCTGTTTCTCAAACTAGACACTCTAATGTATTTGTCCTCTTGCTCAGTTGTGCACCGGGGCCTCCCACTCCTCTTTCCATTCTGGTTAGAGACAGTTTGTGCTGTTCTGTGAAGGGAGTAGTACACAACGTTGTACAAGATCTTCAGTTTCTTGGCAATTTCTCGCATGGAATAGCCTTCATTTCTCAGAACAAGAATAGACTGACGAGTTTCAGAAGAAAGTTCTTTGTTTCTGGCCATTTTGATCCTGTAATCGAACCCACATTTGCTGATGCTCCAGATACTCAACTAGTCTCAAGAAGGCCAGTTTTATTGCTTCTTTAATCCGTTTTCAGCTGTGCTAACATAATTGCAAAAGGGTTTTCTAATTATCAATTAGCCTTTTAAAATGATAAACTTGGATTAGCAAACACAACGTGCCATTGGAACACAGGACTGATGGTTGCTGATAATGGGCCTCTGTACGCCTATGTAGATATTACATTAAAAATCAGCAGTTTCCAGCTACAATAGCCATTTACAACATTACAATGTCTACACTGTATTTCTGATCAATTTGATGTTATTTTAATGAACAAAAAAAATGCTTTTCTTTCGAAAACAAGGACATTTCTAAGTGACCCCAAACTTTTGAACGGTAGTGTATACTTCAACACTGTGACTCTCATTGGTTGCAGTAGATTGGTTGGTCAGATTATCTACCACAGGGATGTCAAAGTCATTTTGCCACACCCCTGTACCTGTCACCTCCCAGCGTCCCACGCTACCACGATTCTGACCAGATTACACGTATATTTCCATCTTTGATGCAAGTCCTACACTACAACCTTGACACACACTCTTTTTCCCCCCCCCCCACAAACACACACACACACACACACACACACACACACACACACACACACACACACACACACACTCACACACACACCCTCCCCCACCAGACTCCCAGACCCCATCTGCACTCTCCTTTCTCTAGCCTCCTAATTGCATATGCACAAATGCAAATGGCTATTAATTAATTACTTGACTAATTAGTGCAGTGGTATTTGAGAGCGATAAATCAAGTGGAGATGGGGCCGAGGATGAAGGGGCAGGAGGAGGTCTGTGTGCAGCCAGCATCCACAATGAACACACACCAGGGGGAGTGCTTCTACTGCTCATCTGTGTGTGTGTGTGTGTGTGTGTGTGTGCGTGTGGGTGGGTGGGTTAGTGTGTGTGTGTTTCTGTGTGCCCATAAGGAGCTTCCTAAAAATCATTAAAAGACTGAAGAAGTGAAGAGAAAAGAGCGTGTTTATGAATACAGTGAGTTTGTGGTTCAGCTCATGCATTAGGTTTGACGCTAATAATAATGTAGCCTAGTTGAGAGGCATACAGTAGGCCTGCAGCCCTGGTAGCTCTGTCTGTGTTTGTGTGTTTGTAGGTCTGCCAGGACACATCATAGGTGCCCATGGAGATCTCCGGTCTGAAATATTCATCCCTGTGCGCTCACCGCTCACCAAGACAGTGCGGTCCTAATTGCAGCATCAGACAGCTCCACCTCTCTGTCTCTGTGCTGCCTGGCTCTGGCTGGCATGGATACCAGCCACATGTGTCTGTGTGTGTGTCCATGTGCATCTGTGTGTCTGTATGGAGGTGGAGAAAGGTACTCACACTACTTTGTGCTTTGCTTATGTGTCTCCCCATCTGTGTGTATGTCTGTCTAGTTAGACTGCCTGCCTGACTGGGTGTCTGTCTGTGTGTGCATCTCTCTTTGTGTGTGTGTGTGTGTGTGTCTACAGGGTGTGCGTGGCTCAGGGATTCTTCATCAGTTCCTGTGCCAGCCCATGCCCGGCCAAGCTGAACCATCTTGTGGGATTTCTGCCTTTTAATTATAGTAACGATAGAGGATTAATTGTGGCAGTGGAAACAAGGGCCCATATATTATTGATGATATGAGTGAGGGGCTTGGGGGTGTAGAGAGAGAGAGGGAGAGAGAGAGAGAGAGAGAGAGAGAGAGAGAGAGAGAGAGAGAGAGAGAGAGAGAGAGAGAGAGAGAGAGAGAGAGAGAGAGAGAGAGAGAGAGAGAGAACGAGAGAGCGGGGGGAGAGAGAAAAAGAGAAGGAGAGAGAGAAAGGGAGAACACTGTACAGTTGAAGTCGGAAGTTTACATACACTTAGGTTGGAGTCATTAAAACTAATTTTTCAACCACTCCACAAATGTCTTGTTAAAAAACTATAGTTTTGGCAAGTCGGTTACTTTGTGCATGACACAAGTAATTTTTCCAACAATTGTTTACAGACAGATTATTTCACTTATAATTCACTGTTTCACAATTACAGTGGGTCAGAAGTTTACATACACTAAGTTGACTGTGCCTTTAAACAGCTTGGAAAATTCCAGAAAATGATGTCATGGCTTTAGAAGCTTCTGATAGGCTAATTGACATCATTTGAGTCAATTGGAGGTGTACCTGTGGATGTATTTCAAGGCCTACCTTCAAACTCAGTGCCTCTTTGCTTGACATCATGGGAAAATCAAAAGAAATCAGCCAAGACCTCAGAAACAAATTTGTAGACCTCCACAAGTCTGGTTCATCCTTGGGAGCAATTTCCAAACGCCTGAAGGTACCACGTTCATCTGTACAAACAATAGTACGCAAGTATAAACACCATGGGACCACGCAACCGTCATACCGCTCAGGAAGGAGATGCGTTCTGTCTCCTAGAGATGAACATACTTTGGTGCGAAAAGTGCGAATCAATTCCAGAATAACAGCAAAGGACCGTGTGAAGATGCTAGAGGAAACAGGTACAAAAGTATCTACAGTGGGGGAAAAAAGTATTTAGTCAGCCACCAATTGTGCAAGTTCTCCCACTTAAAAAGATGAGAGGCCTGTAATTTTCATCATAGGTACACGTCAACTATGACAGACAAATTGAGAAAAAGAAATCCAGAAAATCACATTGTAGGATTTTTAATGAATTTATTTGCAAATTATGGTGGAAAATAAGTATTTGGTCACCTACAAACAAGCAAGATTTCTGGCTCTCACAGACCTGTAACTTCTTCTTTAAGAGGCTCCTCTGTCCTCCACTCGTTACCTGTATTAATGGCACCTGTTTGAACTTGTTATCAGTATAAAGACACCTGTCCACAACCTCAAACAGTCACACTCCAAACTCCACTTTGGCCAAGACTAAAGAGCTGTCAAAGGACACCAGAAACAAAATTGTAGACCTGCACCAGGCTGGGAAGACTGAATCTGCAATAGGTAAGCAGCTTGGTTTGAAGAAATCAACTGTGGGAGCAATTATTAGGAAATGGAAGACATACAAGACCACTGATAATCTCCCTCGATCTGGGGCTCCACGCAAGATCTCACCCCGTGGGGTCAAAATGATCACAAGAACGGTGAGCAAAAATCCCAGAACCACACGGGGGGTTGCAGAGAGCTGGGACCAAAGTAACAAAGCCTACCATCAGTTACACACTACGCCGCCAGGGACTCAAATCCTGCAGTGCCAGACGTGTCCCCCTGCTTAAGCCAGTACATGTCCAGGCCCGTCTGAAGTTTGCTAGAGTGCATTTGGACAATCCAGAAGAGGATTGAGAGAATGTCATATGGTCAGATGAAACCAAAATATAACTTTTTGGTAAAAACTCAACTCGTCGTGTTTGGAGGAAAAAGAATGCTGAGTTGCATCCAAAGAACACCATACCTACTGTGAAGCATGGGGGTGGAAACATCATGCTTTTGGGCTGTTTTTCTGCAAAGGGACCAGGACGACTGATCCGTGTAAAGGAAAGAATGAATGGGGCCATGTATCGTGAGATTTTGAGTGAAAACCTTCCATCAGCAAGGGCATTGAAGATGAAACGTGGCTGGGTCTTTCAGCATGACAATGATCCCAAACACACTGCCCGGGCAACGAAGGAGTGGCTTCGTAAGAAGCATTTCAAGGTCCTGGAGTGGCCTAGCCAGTCTCCAGATCTCAACCCCATAGAAAATCTTTGGAGGGAGTTGAAAATCCGTGTTGCCCAGCGACAGCCCCAAAACATCACTGCTCTAGAGGAGATCTGCATGGAGGAATGGGCCAAAATACCAGCAACAGTGTGTGAAAACCTTGTGAAGACTTACAGAAAACGTTTGACCTGTGTCATTGCCAACAAAGGGTATATAACAAAGTATTGAGAAACTTTTGTTATTGACCAAATACTTATTTTCCACCATAATTTGCAAATAAATTCATAAAATATCCTACAATGTGATTTTCTGGATTTTTTTCCCTCATTTTGTCTGTCATAGTTGACGTGTACCTATGATGAAAATTACAGGCCTCTCTCATCTTTTTAAGTAGGAGAACTTGCACAATTGGTGGCTGACTAAATACTTTTTTCCCCCACTGTATATCCACAGTAAAACGAGTCCTATATCGACATAACCTGAAAGGCCGCTCAGCAAGGAAGAAGCCACTGCTCCAAAACCGCCATCAAAAAGCCAGACTACGGTTTGCAACTGCAAATGGGGACAAAGATCGTACTTTTTGGAGAAATTTCCTCTAGTCTGATGAAACAAAAATAGAACTGTCAGGAGGAATGGGCTAAAATTCACCCAACTTATTGTGGGAAGCTTGTGGAAGGCTTCCTGAAATGTTTGGCCCAAGTTAAACAATTTAAAGGCAATGCTACCAAATACGAATTGAGTGTATGTGAACTTCTGACCCACTGGGAATGTGATGAAAGAAATAAAAGCTGAATTAAATCATTCTCTGTATTATTATTCTGACATTTCACATTCTTAAAATTCCTAACTAACCTATGACAGGGAATTTTTACTAGGATTAAATGTCAGGAATTGTGAAAAACTGAGTTTAAATGTATTTGGCTAAGGTGTATGTAAAATTCCGACTTCAACTGTATATAGACAAGTGTTTTTATTATTTTGGAACTTTGAGTGTAATGTTTACTGTTAATTTATTTTATTGTTTATTTCACTTTTGTTTATGATCTATTTCACTTGCTTTGGCAATGTAAACATATGTTTCCCATGCCAATAAAGCCCTTTGAATTGAATTGAATTGAGAGAGAGAAGGGGAGAAAGAGAGAGGGGGATAGAGCACTAATTCAATCACTGCCCTAGTCACAGTCACCTTCTCTCCTCTGTTATAATGTCCTCCACCTGCTACAGTACCATGACTAGATGTCGGTGTCTGCGTTTATTCAAATGATCAAATATGAGGCAATAGTGACATCTATAGGATATTAAGTGACACTGCATCCTAGCATTCTTTCTGTTTGCTTCAGTGCTGCATCTCCTTTACTACCAGTAGATGGTGGACTTTGGATACAAAGTGTTCCTACCATGGATCTTTTCATCACTTCTTCCCCCTGCCTTGTCTGTAATCCATCTCTCACAGTGGACCTGGTCCATGTCAACATGTCCTTTGTGATTCTCTCTTCTACCCTATTCGGTTCTTCCCTCTATCCAATCCTGCCATGAATTTACATTTTAGTCATTTAGCAGACGCTCTTATCCAGAGCAACTTACAGTTAGTGAGTGCATACATAATTTTTTTCATACTGGTCCCCCATGGGAATTGAACCCACAACCCTGGCGTTGCAAGCACCATGCTCTACCAACTGAGCTACACGGGACTATGAATCTCATCCCTCTGGCGTCATTCTTTAGATTGCCCTCATTCTCCCTCTTCTTCTTCTCTCTCTTTCCCAATCTCTTCTTCTCCTCCCTCTCTCTCGCCCTCTTTCTCTGTCTCCCAGGGACTATCCCATCATTCGGTGAGCGTGCCGATGTTGTCCTAGCACATTCCAGATGGATGTTGGTCCAGGCCAGAGCTAGAGTGCTCAGTATGCTCAGTATCTGACATTGTCATCATAATAGTCCTGATGGTACAATAATCTCTCTCTCGCTCTCGCTCTCGCTCTGACTATGTTTATTTTGATCTCATAGTGGCGCTAGTACCCAATTGTCACCATATCACACACCATTATGGTGTGTGTGTGTGTTTCTGCTTGCACGCATGACCGTATGCATATTGATCTGGTTCCCACAGTGCCATCCCTGTACTGACAGACAGGCCAGTAGATGGTGGTTCCCACAGTGCCATCCCTGTACTGACAGACAGGCCAGTAGATGGTGGTTCCCACAGTGCCATCCCTGTACTGACAGACAGGCCAGTAGATGGTGGTTCCCACAGTGCCATCCCTGTACTGACAGACAGGCCAGTAGATGGTGGTTCCCACAGTGCCATCCCTGTACTGACAGACAGGCCAGTAGATGGTGGTTCCCACAGTGCCATCCCTGTACTGACAGACAGGCCAGTAGATGGTGGTTCCCACAGTGCCATCCCTGTACTGACAGACAGGCCAGTAGATGGTGGTTCCCACAGTGCCATCCCTGTACTGACAGACAGGCCAGTAGATGGTGGTTCCCACAGTGCCATCCCTGTACTGACAGACAGGCCAGTAGATGGTGGTTCCCACAGTGCCATCCCTGTACTGACAGACAGGCCAGTAGATGGTGGTTCCCACAGTGCCATCCCTGTACTGACAGACAGGCCAGTAGATGGTGGTTCCCACAGTGCCATCCCTGTACTGACAGACAGGCCAGTAGATGGTGGTTCCCACAGTGCCATCCCTGTACTGACAGACAGGCCAGTAGATGGTGGTTCCCACAGTGCCATCCCTGTACTGACAGACAGGCCAGTAGATGGTGGTTCCCACAGTGCCATCCCTGTACTGACAGACAGGCCAGTAGATGGTGCCTAGACAATGGTCTGTTTCATCCTCAGACCAGGAGCAAGGCAGGAGATACACAGGTGGATTTGATCTAGCTGCCTCACCTGTCCAGTGCTATCTTCCCATACCCTATAACCACCACATGACCAGAACCATTGTATGATGTGAACACATAGTTAGTATGTGCCAGCTGTGATGCGTCAGCGATGTAACGCAGGTGGAGAGCAGAGGGATGAGGGAGGTGAGGACTAATAAACGCTCTCTTTCTGTGTGACCTGTTATGAATTATGAGAACACCTGCTGTCCTGGGACAAAGCCTCTCTGTGATCCTTATAAATGAATGATTTCACATTTTACGTTGCTTTTGACATCCAAACCCCAGATGCTTCAGCTTATTACCAACAGAACACTTGGCTGGCGCTCATGAGGAATTAGGGTGAGGCGGGATGGGACCCGACAGAGTGTGGGTTTGGATTTTAGTTTGAATGGTCCATTACCTTTCCATAGCCTTGCCATCTCCATGTACGTAGGTACCTATGTTTCTTTACATAGTATGATATTCTCTGTTAATAGGAGCAGCCACAGAGATTCTATAGTGTACTATTATGTCATTCTATGGGACCAGCTCTCAAACCTCCACTCTGCTTAGTCTGAGCTCATTGAGCCAGAGCAAAGCTGAGCCGTGCATGGCAGAACTTGCCTCTGGAGGGCTGTAATAACTCTGGGGAGAAGCGCTGTCAACCCCTGCCCTATTGGCTGTCACATGGACATAGATGCCCCATTTAGGGGAGGTTAGAGTTACATACTTGTCCAGTCTGTCATAGGAGATGCAGTCTTCTCTCTCTGTGTGTTTATGTGTGTGTGTGCCCTGCAGCTGCCAGAGTACATTCCAGGAGTTTTATGGGGGATTTCTGTTTTTGTATTCTCTTTTCAGGATGTCTGGCTCTAATTCTGTCAAGATCCAAGCTGAATGGCCCCAGGCTCTTTCACTCCTACGCTCTAACAGGGGAGGCATGTGAAGGCGATGAAGCCAAACCCTCTAAAGACATGCTTCTCAACTTGTTTTGCCTCAGGACCCAAATTGAACCAGGTTGTCCCAATATTCATATCACAAAAAATAATCTCCAAAATAAAATCTGGAAAACTATTTGTAATGCTATATTGATAGTAAATGTAGCAATTATGTGACATGGGAATAACATTCCCACCTCTTAAATTGCCAATAATAAAATTTTGCCCATATTCTTGATGAAGAATGTTAATAAACTCAGGGCTGGAGCAATGCAGGGGTTTACCGGGGCTGAAGCCCCTGGGCCCAGGCCCGTGGGGGGTCCAAGAGGCAGCAACAACTAAACTTCAGCCATTGAAGAGAAGTGGGACAACATTCCACAGCCCACAATCAACAGCCTGATCAACTCTATGCGAAGGAGATGTAACGTGCTGCATGAGGCAAATGGTGGTCACACCACATACTGACTGGTTTTCTTTTAAGGTATCTGTGACCAACAGATGCATATCTGTATTCCCAGTCATGTGAAATCCATAGATTAGGGCCTAATTAATTTATTTCAATTGACTGATATCCTTATATGAACTGTAACGCAGTAAAATCTTAGAAATTATTGCATGTTGCGTTTATATTTTTATTCAGTATATATACAGTATATATATATATTTTACTCAGACACCTGCGACCCATTCAAAACCCACCAGTTGAGAATCGCTGCTCTAAAGCCCACTGATGAACTCCCGATCTGTCCGCCGACATGTAAGCAAGGCAGAGGGAATAAAATAGCTGACAGCGTTCCTCCTCCTCTGTCCAGCCTGCCGGCAGGATAAACATTCTCCCTGCTGTTTAAAGTTTGTCCCCCCCGTCACCTAGTTGCATTCCTCCTCCACCAACACCCCTTTCACCGCTGTGCTGCCTCCCTCATCCCAGCCCCACTCCCACTCCCACTCCCACTCCCAGCCCCATACAGCCAAAGCCCTTCCCTGACCAGGGGCCAAATCCACCCAGCTCCACTCTCCACTTTCCAAAACCCCTCATGCCTTACGAGTGATATTGCAGCATGGCCCTACAAATAGCACTGGCTGGGACTGCCCCTCTCTCCCTCCTTTATCTTGTTTTCCTCTACTTCTCTATCCCCCCTTTCTTTTTCTCTCTCTCTCTCTCTCTCTCTCTCTCTCTCTCTCTCTCTCTCTCTCTCTCTCTCTCTCTCTCTCTCTCTCTCTCTCTCTCTCTCTCTCTCTCTCTCTCTCTCTCTCTCTCTCTCTCTCTCTCTCTCTCTCTCTCTGTGTTCCTGTCCTATGTTTCTATTTGGCTCCAAGTTTCTCTCCTTTCTCCCACTCTGTCTATTTCCCTTTCTCCTATTGGGCATTGGAACAGCTGTTTTTGTTTACATGCTGTGATTGCGACCTTTTACCAAGCGTCTTCTTCACCTGATACTAAGTCCTCTAATTAACTTGTTCCACCCCACTCACCACTCTAACTCTAGACTTGCCTGTAACTGTCAGAAATGTATGGTCTGCCTTGTGTAATGAATGGAATATCTACAATACCACAGTAAAGGCATGTTGTTCTGTGGTTCATATTTACACTATTTGTTCTGTTTCTAATTAGTGTGTTTTCCCCATGCTGTATGCTGATGTCTTCGAGTTTAATGGCGAAGGTGCATAAAGATGGTGGCCCCCATGTACTTACCACAAATGCCTTGTTTGCTAAGTTTGCCGTATTGTACATTGCTCTCCGATACAATTTTTGTGTACCGGCTTTCATGCAGTATACATGATCCCAAATCTAGCTCCAAGACAGCGGCAATTTGAAAAAAAGAACAAGTTGATTGTGCTGATTTACTGGCACATTGAACCATGTTGCGCGCAGTAGTTTAAGAACTCTGTGGACCAGTGCTAAAAACAATGACGTAATATCTGAATTCCTCCATCTTTATGCACCTTCGCCATTGAACCATCTTTCTTCCTTTCCACTCTCTATATCCTGTTCTCTCTCTCTCTCTCTCTCTCTCTCTCTCTCTCTCTCTCTCTCTCTCTCTCTCTCTCTCTCTCTCTCTCTCTCTCTCTCTCTCTCTCTCTCTGTGTCTCTCTCTCTGTCTCTCTCTCTCTGTCTCTCTCTCTCTGTCTCACTGTCTCTCTCTCTCTGTCTCTCTCTCTCTCTCTCTCTCTCTCTCGCTCTCTCTCTCTCCTCCCCCTCTCTCCCTCTCTCCCTCTGAGAGCACAAATCTCTCATTCACAAATAGAGGCCAAAAGAGGCTCAGCTGATGGGATGAGATTATAATTTTTTTCTGATTACAAATCAACCTCAGCTTAAATATATACAAAAACACAACTCCCCTCTCTCCGGTCCATCCCTCCCCCTCTCACTCTAGCTTCCTCCACCCCCTCCCTGTCTCTGTCCCACCCCCTTCACTCTCTCTCTCTCTCTCTCTCTCTCTCTCTCTCTCTCTCTCTCTCTCTCTCTCTCTCTCTCTCTCTCTCTCTCTCTCTCTCTCTCTCTCTCTCTCTCTCTCTCTCTCTCTCTCTCTCTCTCTCTCTCTCTCTCTCTCTCTCTCTCTCTCTCTCTCTCTCTCTCTCTCTCTCTCTCTCTCTCTCTCTCTCTCTCTCTCTCTCTCTCTCTCTCTCTCTGTCCTATGTTTCTATTTGGCTCCAAGTTTCTCTCCTCTCTCCCACTCTGTCTATTTCCCTTTCTCCTATTGGGCATTGGAACAGCTGTTTTTGTTTACATGCTGTGATTGCGACCTTTTACCAAGCGTCTTCTTCACCTGATACTAAGTCCTCTAATTAACTTGTTCCACCCCACTCACCACTCTAACTCTAGACTTGCCTGTAACTGCTCGGAAATGTATGGTCTGCCTTGTGTAATGAATGGAATATCTACAATACCACAGTAAAGGCATGTTGTTCTGTGGTTTATATTTACACTATTTGTTCTGTTTCTAATTAGTGTGTTTTCCCCATGCTGTATGCTGATGTCTTCGAGTTTAATGGCGAAGGTGCATAAAGATGGTGGCCCCCATGTACTTACCACAAATGCCTTGTTTGCTAAGTTTGCCGTATTGTACATTGCTCTCCGATACAATTTTTGTGTACCGGCTTTCATGCAGTATACATGATCCCAAATCTAGCTCCAAGACAGCGGCAATTTGAAAAAAAGAACAAGTTGATTGTGCTGATTTACTGGCACATTGAACCATGTTGCGCGCAGTAGTTTAAGAACTCTGTGGACCAGTGCTAAAAACAATGACGTAATATCTGAATTCCTCCATCTTTATGCACCTTCGCCATTGAACCATCTTTCTTCCTTTCCACTCTCTATATCCTGTTCTCTCTCTCTCTCTCTCTCTCTCTCTCTCTCTCTCTCTCTCTCTCTCTCTCTCTCTCTCTCTCTCTCTCTCTCTCTCTCTCTCTCTCTCTCTCTCTCTCTCTCTCTCTCTCTCTCTCTCTCTCTCTCTCTCTCTCTCTCTGTCTCTCTCTCTCTGTCTCACTGTCTCTCTCTCTCTGTCTCCCTCTCTTTCTCTCTCTGTCTCTCTCTCTCTCTCTCGCTCGCTCTCTCTCTCTCCTCCCCCTCTCTCCCTCTCTCCCTCTGAGAGCACAAATCTCTCATTCACAAATAGAGGCCAAAAGAGGCTCAGCTGATGGGATGAGATTATCATTTTTTTCTGATTACAAATCAACCTCAGCTTAAATATATACAAAAACACAACTCCCCTCTCTCCGGTCCATCCCTCCCCTTCTCACTCTAGCTTCCTCCACCCCCTCCCTGTCTCTGTCCCACCCCCTTCTCTCTCTCTCTCTCTCTCTCTCTCTCTCTCTCTCTCTCTCTCTCTCTCTCTCTCTCTCTCTCTCTCTCTCTCTCTCTCTCTCTCTCTCTCTCTCTCTCTCTCTCTCTCTCTCTCTCTCTCTCTCTCTCTCTCTCTCTCTCTCTCTCTCTCTCTCTCTCTCTCTCTCTCTCTCTCTCTCTCTCTCTCTCTGCCAGCTCTAAGGACGTGTCTCATTCACTCTTGCTGCGTAGGTTGTGAGCAAGGGAAAGAGAGGGAGGAGAGACAGAGAGATAAACACACGGTCAAACAAGAGTAAGAGCCAGACAGAAACAGGGAAAGAGGAAGAAGGAAGGGAACAGGTGAGATAAAGGAGAGGAGAAATAGCTGACAGTGAGTGAAAGAGGAGAGGGACAAAGATAAACAAAGAGAAGTCCATCTGTTTTCTTTTTGGCAGAGTGGCAGAGAGGTAGAGCAAGAGAGAGAGAGAGAGAGAGATAGACCCAGCAGAAGCAGGACTCCTGTACAGTGTGTTGTGTTGGGACCTTCCTCCAGGGAGCCTAGCGGAGCAGAGCCTGGTGCCTGGTGAGAGAGTGACCCACCTGGGACACAGACACAGCCATGGATCCCTCTGCGTCGGCTGAAGTTGGGGACGAGTGCAAGGAGAGCAGGAAGATCCACTTTGCTGTGCAGTCCTCGGCACCCACCCAACTGGACCCCCGGCAAGTAGAGATGGTAAGTGAGAGAACTGATTTGACCTGGGTAGAACAGTGTCTGTGTGTGTACTGTCAGTGTGTGTTTAGCTTGTCCTCAGTTACCTATATATGTGTGTGTTCTGTGTGTGTTGCGTCTGATCTGTGTGTCTAGTGTGTTTTTTTGTATGCATCTCATTTTCTCGTGTGGTGCACGTCTGCTACAGACCGACCTTACAGCCAACCTTAGGGATAACTTATTGTTGATCATGGTCACTGTCAGGATTGGAACTTGTGTTTTACCATACTGGGACAAACCATGCCATATTGGACCATTAGTGTCAACTTTATTTTTTAAAAATCTGTGGCCTGATCCTCTCTGTCTTCTTCTGCCACATAGTTGAGAAAACAGTGTTGTCATATCTCCTTCTCGGCTGTTTCTTATACTTTATTATTTGGCCTATTTAACTATATGTCCCATTGTCACTGGATGTTATTACTCTGGCCAGTTCAACCTTGTAAAAGTCAACCATGGTTTGTTATATCATTGTAGTCACAGAGCTATAGTTAATGATTATACAAGTGACTAATTTTTGTCTTGGTCTGACAGATTTTCTTTTGGACTGCTAGCTCTTCTCACTTCACTTATTTCCTTCACTACTCAGTTTGTGGAGTCTGTTTCCCTGTCTTGCCTAGTTATTTTCTCAGTTTGTGGAGTCTGTTTCCCTGTCTTGCCTAGTTATTTTCTCAGTTTGTGGAGTCTGTTTCTCTGTCTTGCCTAGTTATTTTCTCAGGTTGTGGAGTCTGTTTCCCTGTCTTGCCTAGTTATTTTCTCAGTTTGTGGAGTCTGTTTCCCTGTCTTGCCTAGTTATTTTCTCAGTTTGTGGAGTCTGTTTCCCTGTCTTGCCTAGTTATTTTCTCAGTTTGTGGAGTCTGTTTCCCTGTCTTGCCTAGTTATTTTCTCAGTTTGTGGAGTCTGTTTCCCTGTCTTGCCTAGTTATTTTCTCAGTTTGTGGAGTCTGTTTCCCTGTCTTGCCTAGTTATTTTCTCAGTTTGTGGAGTCTGTTTCCCTGTCTTGCCTAGTTATTTTCTCAGTTTGTGGAGTCTGTTTCCCTGTCTTGCCTAGTTATTTTCTCAGTTTGTGGAGTCTGTTTCCCTGTCTTGCCTAGTTATTTTCTCAGTTTGTGGAGTCTGTTTCCCTGTCTTGCCTAGTTATTTTCTCAGTTTGTGGAGTCTGTTTCCCTGTCTTGCCTAGTTATTTTCTCAGTTTGTGGAGTCTGTTTCCCTGTCTTGCCTAGTTATTTTCTAGTGTTTGCCTGTAGTCATATAAAGATGGAACGGGACAATTCTGGTTCTTCTCCTTGGCCCTGCAGCCTGTTGACAGTGTGTTTTATTTTAGTCCAGGACAAAGTGGGTCAAAGTAGGAGTTGGTTGGTGCTGTGTGAGATCCAGGCCAGTGCACGAGCGAGAGAGAGAGACTTTACGATGGCGGAGTGCAGAGAAAAAGCACAACCTGTTCTCCCTCTCTTTCACCTGTCTGGTGTCAGCTCCCTGAGCTGCTGTCCCTGATACAGAGCTCTATCTCACATCAGCTAATAGTTTGGCATGGCACCGTCTCCATGCTTTAGCCTGATTGAATCACTTACAGTGTGCAGTCTCTGACTCAACAGCATGACTGCAGCACTCATACATCTTGGGATGTGAACCCATGACCCTCTCCTCTCCCTGTCCAACGGCCTTCTCTGCTTCAGCCCTGAAACCCTCTCTCTCTTTTAGAGACATGTTAAAACCCTCTGGTCTCTTAGTCAACGTTTCTATGTTATTTTCTGGCTCTCTTTCTTCCTTTTTCTAAGAGGAACTGTTGCTCAATCTCCCCTTACATCAGAGGTTGTGATAGATTATTTCTATCAGCCTGCAGCAGCAGACAGGCTGACTCTGGCCTTTGCCCTTTGGCCAGAGCCTCCTGTGGGGGCAGCTGGCTGGCCTGGCCTCCCCCTCCATGGGGCATCGTGTCTGGCTGGCGCCCCCGTCCGGAGAGCAGAGGCTGGGGTCATCTGGTTTATTTGGAGGCAGTTCAGGTAGTTTACAGTAAAGTCCACATTAACATTCACATCTAAATAGAGGCACAGGTTAAATGGTGCTGACTGTACTCTACTCTGGGAGAGGCTCCATGAAGGGACTGCTGTCTATGAGTTGTGTTGTTTGTTTGTGTGTGTGATGTAATGTAAGTACGAGTTAGCGTGTGTGTTTGTGGGCGAGTGTTGAGGTGCGTGTAGTTACTATACCACACAAACATACTGTCAGAGGAACGACAAAAGGGAGTGTGGGGAGAGTGGAGGATGTGTCACAGCTGTGTGTGTGTGGTTGTGTGTGTGTTACAGGAGATACAATCTAGCAGTGGTTAGTGTGGGGCCCCAGGGACACTGGGGTGGACATAGTTAATGACTAAGACTCATTTTAGGAGACCCTCATTATCCCACAGCAATTAAACACACCCACGCATGTATACAAACACACAAACACACGCAAGGCCAACGTTTGCTAAGGGGGTTTGACACACAACTCACTTCAATTATGTTAGCACAACAGTTTTAATGACAGCTATCAACTCTTGCTACGTAGACTACAGTACAGTTAGTATACTAAACTAGCAGAGGCCCATAGGAGTCATTTACCCCGAAAGCGCAACTAACACGACTTAACAAACAGCACCGTCACAATGACCGGTTGTATACTACCGCAGGGTTGTTTCCATGACGACCGGCCGCACAGTAACGTTCCACAGCCTCCCTCACAGATCACCTCTGAAAGGTCACTGTTTTAATGGAGGAATGTCTCTGTGTGGTTGGATCGTTTGCATAGGCACTAGCCCGCACATGTGTAAATGTATGAGTGGGTCCAGGATCCTGATTTCTGCCCTGGGGGTTTTAATGTGAGAGCGGCTCCCATATCTGACACCTACGCTGCAGAGTGTGCCCTGGACCTGACGAGAGAGAGAGAGAGAGAGAGAGAGAGAGAGAGAGAGAGAGAGAGAGAGAGAGAGAGAGAGAGAGAGAGAGAGAGAGAGAGAGAGAGAGAGAGAGAGAGAGAGAGAGAGAGAGAGAGAGAGAGAGAGAGAGAGAGAGCATGGAAACATGCCCCACGGCAAGGTTTTGGATATGTAAATCTGGGACATTTTTGTTGTAGCTAGCAGCGCAAAAAATTGCAAAAACAATGGCATGGAACTATATTTAATACATTTTCACTATAGTCCTTTCAAATACGTTTATCAATTATAACACAGAAATGGATTACCCATCCTAGCCTATCTAATCATTTTCAAGTTTGGTAGCCTATGCTGTTGGATGCAACACTTTATGGTTCATGGAGTGGTTAAAATGTATCACTGATCAAACGTTTGCCTGAACATTCTCATAAAAGGCCTGCGGTGAAGCCACGGGAGCAAACGAGTTTGGTACAGGGACAGACAAAAGGTTTACATGCAAATCTGATTGGATACAGATTTTTGAAATATCAGAGTCAATTTAACTCCAGAGTTGATTTTTTCTTTCTGAGGGCTAATCGGTTACATTTCTGGGGATATTTCTGGGGACAGCTCTAGCCGGGGACAGTTCACCAAAATCGGGGACTGTACCCAGAAATCAGGGACATCTGGTCACCCTACCCCACGGCCTCATTCACACTTAACACTCAGACCAACTAGACAAGAACCCAGCAGGTCCACTGGGTTGATACACGTGTTGGCTATGACCACTCAACATCTGTTTTAGGAAAACTTCATGCAGATAAGATTTGTGTTTCTTGACAGTCGTTTCAACATTAGATGTGTTCATCCATGCTCTGAGATTTTCCCAAAGGAAATGTACGATTTTAATAGGGAAAAATGTAATGCAACTCTTGTGTCACAAAAGTCATTATGGTGGCCTACAGTACTGGATCAACAGTACATGGCAGTGTGTGTTTAACCTCTGTATTCCCCTATGTAATGCTCTGGGAGGGACTGATGTGGGGGAATGTTCATAATGGACACAGATTAGGGTCATCATTCAGACTGAGAGGCTCCAGTTGATTCACTCACAGTGAGACGGCCCGCCCCATCCGTCTATGGACTAAACACACAACATAAGCCCTCTCCACACTAATCCCCATGCCAATCCACCTCTGATCCAATGGATTGATAGAGAAGCTCATGGGACCGAGGGTATCAAAGTAAACCAAAGGGCAACAACCGCCCAGTCACCTATTTTAGGTCCAATCTAAATGAATCCAGCAGATGGGATAGAGGGCCTCTGTTGGGGTGGAGGGGTGAACACCCTCACCCCACCGCACTCTCCTGAGTTACGTGCCCTTCCTCTGGCCGGGCGTTTTACAGAAACCTTTGGTTCAGCAAGTGTTTGTGGGTAAACACTGTGGATCTGATGGACTGTCAATATGCACTCCTAACCAAAGCTTCTCAGTGGAAGGCCCAGAGCACAAAGCATGCTGGGTTGGTAAGACATGATCATTTGGCTAAAGGTGTGCCCCAGTGATCCAGCATGTGGAGGCTGCATGTGTGTGTCATGTCACTGGAGTGAGCTCTAATCCAGAGGAGATTCAGTAATGCAATTTATCTGCCAATGGGATGTTTCTAATGATGATTATTCCAGTAAATGTTATGCTTATTAAGGTGTTACATTAGTTATAGCTTATTTACAACAAAAGGCAGTGCTTTTTTCCCCTCTCTAAGGTCATCACAAGAGCTCTTGTTGATGAGTGTCTTGTTATCAATAACAGCATTAGTGGAATTGATTGGGCTGGTGTAATCAAAGCACTATGGATTGCCAATTGTGTGATACATTACAAAGTAACAGCTGTTATTAATTAAAAAGACAGCAAACTATTGTCCCACAGTAACAACAAAAAATATTTAAAAAACAATGGCTTAATCATGCCCATACCAATAAGGCCTTTTCGTTTTACTTACACTGTTTTGTTTTGTTGTGTTAATTTGAGAGAAGTGTGTGTCTGTGTGTCTACCTTAAAGAGCAACTGCCCCTAAAAACCAACTACTCATTTAGATATCAGCCCATGTGGCATCGATATGAGTCAGAAACAGTTATTCTACTGTCAAAACTGACTACGCTACAAAGTGTAAATAGGATAATTTTGGTCATAAAGTCAGTCTTGTCCCAAATTGAGTTTTGTGAGACTTGTGGTCTTGACTGCATCCCAATGTAAATGATTGTTGGGTTTGTTTCAATCCTGCCCACAGCTGGCAGCACACAAGTAATCATCAATTTGGAGTGTAGCTGCAGGTGCCCTGATCGTGGTAAATTTGTGTTGACTTTGGATATCACTATGGGGCTGGATAGGGACCATCTGTAAATTACACCATGTACGTGTGACAATGTATTAAATTCCAATAGCTCCAAATTTCAACGACTTAAAAACCTCAAACCAACTATAAATTGTAGAAATTCATATACAAATAGTGAAAGCATTTCATGAGAAAACTAGAAGGTTTGCAGCATGAAAATATTGTCTCATTTACATTGTGTAATTTATCGACGGTCCCTAACTAGCCCTGGAGATAGGCTATCCAAAGTCAAACCAACTTTGCCATGGTTGCACACCAGCCGGCTGAAGCTAATTGGCTAAATTATTTGGCTAACTCTTCCAACCTGCGAACACACACACACAAGACAATTCAGTCATGGCACCTAGCATTTCTTAATTAACCAAATCTATAGCGAGGCCAAATCAGGAAGTGCAGTTGCCCTTTAAATAGATCAGGAGGAAGTGCCTTTGCGACTCCCTGTGGCGGGTGATTTGGACGGAGTCAGGCGCAGGAGGGTAAATCACAGAATAAAGGTTTATTCTGTATATGTCGATACAAAGTACAAGGAGCTCCACCGAGCTCATATAACCTCCACAATAAACAATCACACACAAAGACAAGGGGGCAGAGGAAACACTTACAGTGGGGAAAAAAAGTATTTAGTCAGCCACCAATTGTGCAAGCTCTCCCACTTAAAAAGATGAGAGAGGCCTGTAATTTTCATCATAGGTACACGTCAACTATGACAGACAAAATGAGAAAAGAAAATCCAGAAAATCACATTGTAGGATTTTTAATGAATTTATTTGCAAATTATGGTGGAAAATAAGTATTTGGTCAATAACAAAAGTTTCTCAATACTTTGTTATATACCCTTTGTTGGCAATGACACAGGCCAAACGTTTTCTGTAAGTCTTCACAAGATTTTCACACACTGTTGCTGGTATTTGGGCCCATTCCTCCATGCAGATCTCCTCTAGAGCAGTGATGTTTTGGGGCTGTCGCTGGGCAACATGGACTTTCAACTCCCTCCAAAGATTTTCTATGGGGTTGAGATCTGGAGACTGGCTAGGCCACTCCAGGACCTTGAAATGCTTCTTACGAAGCCACTCCTTCGTTGCCCGGGCGGTGTGTTTGGGATC
Source organism: Coregonus clupeaformis (assembly GCF_020615455.1). Lineage (NCBI taxonomy): Eukaryota > Metazoa > Chordata > Actinopteri > Salmoniformes > Salmonidae > Coregonus > Coregonus clupeaformis. The sequence continues at coordinate 51,846,065 of NC_059221.1, read as the reverse complement.
ATTGTCATGCTGAAAGACCCAGCCACGTTTCATCTTCAATGCCCTTGCTGATGGAAGGAGGTTTTCACTAAAAATCTCACGATACATGGCCCCATTCATTCTTTCCTTTACACGGATCAGTCGTCCTGGTCCCTTTGCAGAAAAACAGCCCCAAAGCATGATGTTTCCACCCCCATGCTTCACAGTAGGTATGGTGTTCTTTGGATGCAACTCAGCGTTCTTTGTCCTCCAAACACGACGAGTTGAGTTTTTACCAAAAAGTTATATTTTGGTTTCATCTGACCATATGACATTCTCCCAATCCTCTTCTGGATCATCCAAATGCACTCTAGCAAACTTCAGACGGGCCTGGACATGTACTGGCTTAAGCAGGGGGACACGTCTGGCACTGCAGGATTTGAGTCCCTGGCGGCGTAGTGTGTTACTGATGGTAGGCTTTGTTACTTTGGTCCCAGCTCTCTGCAGGTCATTCACTAGGTCCCCCTGTGTGGTTCTGGGATTTTTGCTCAGCGTTCTTGTGATCATTTTGACCCCACGGGGTGAGATCTTGCGTGGAGCCCCAGATCGAGGGAGATTATCAGTGGTCTTGTATGTCTTCCATTTCCTAAAAATTGCTCCCACAGTTGATTTCTTCAAACCAAGCTGCTTACCTATTGCAGATTCAGTCTTCCCAGCCTGGTGCAGGTCTACAATTTTGTTTCTGGTGTCCTTTGACAGCTCTTTGGTCTTGGCCATAGTGGAGTTTGGAGTGTGACTGTTTGAGGTTGTGGACAGGTGTCTTTTATACTGATAACAAGTTCAAACAGGTGCCATTAATACAGGTAACGAGTGGAGGACAGAGGAGCCTCTTAAAGAAGAAGTTACAGGTCTGTGAGAGCCAGAAATCTTGCTTGTTTGTAGGTGACCAAATACTTATTTTCCACCATAATTTGCAAATAAATTCATTAAAAAAGATTTTTTTCTTCTCAATTTGTCTGTCATAGTTGACGTGTACCTATGATGAAAATTACAGGCCTCTCTCATCTTTTTAAGTGGGAGAACTTGCACAATTGGTGGCTGACTAAATACTTTTTTCCCCCACTGTATACAGGTACTGATGAGGGGAATTGAAACCAGGTGTGTGTAATAAACTAGACAAAACAAATGGAATGATGAGATGAGGAGCGGCAGTGGCTAGAAGGCCGGTGACGACGAATGCCGAAGCCTGCCCGAACAAGGAGAGAAGGCAGCTTCGGAGGAAGCCGTGACACTCTCCTCCACAGTGACCACGTCATTTGGTTGTATTGTGGTTGTGTGTCTGTTGTTACAACTGTCAAGTGTTCCTCAGCATGTGTGTGTTTACTGTCCAGCAATTGTGTGCAGGTTTTTGTGCAAGCGTGTATGGGGTGTTGCGTGCACACTGCTGTGAGCAGGGCTGGGTAGGTTACTTTTAAAATGTAATCCATTACAATTACTAATTACCTGTCCAAAATTGTAATCAGTAACATAACTTTTGGATTAACCAGACTCAGTAACGTAATCTGATTACTTTTAGATTACTTTCCCTTTAAGAGGCTTTAGAAGAAGACAAAAAGTATCATTCAAATGCATTTGGTGTCATCATAGTGGTCTCTGACTTGTGGTCAGACTCGCTCAGGTGGAACAAACTTAAACTTGTGCCTTTTTCCAATGCTGAAACGAATGACACTGAGAAAACAGAAAGGTGTCATAATGTATTTTTTTCCCGCCAACATCCTGTCAGAATTTAAAAGTAATCCAAAAAGTAATCATCTATTTTTTCAAACGTATCTGTAATCCGATTACAATATGTTTTGCTGGTAACATAACAGATTACAGTTCATTTTTTGTAATCCGATTACATGTAACTGACTGCATGCTATCAGTTCCTCCCCAACCCTGGCTGTGAGGGTGAGGGTTAACATTTGCATATCTAGATCTTATTCTATTAGGAAAGTGAATACCATACTAATACTGCTCCTCTTTTTAATTGAATCATATTGATAGACTATTAATGAACTCAGGCTGATTGACATTCTGTTGTCCTTTACATGCTTCCTATGATCAATGTTTTCCATGTGGCTTCTCTCTCTCACTATTTAACTGTAGTCAATATGAATGTTTCTCGCTTGTGTAGTGTAGAAGACCTATTCCTTTTGTGTGACTGTATGTGCTCAGACTTGTGTGTGCCTGTCCTCTGTGAGTCTGCATGTGTTGTATAAACAGGTAAAGCACAAATATTGAAATTAGGCAGAGTGTTTTGTGGTGTGATGACACTGTACGCAGTCATCATAAGATCAACCAGAGAGCACTTCAAGAGCATGGGGGCTTATTATGATGTAACACGTGTGTGTGTGTCTGAGTCTGTGTCTGTGTGTGTGAGTGTGCTGCTAAAATGCTTCCACCCAATCCGGTGTTATGATAAACAAGTTCCCTGTTGCCTGTTGGCTTTGGGTATACACATATACAGCACTGCAACAGCGCTCTCCATAAATCACACCCAGCACTGCCTACTTAAATGTCTTTAACATTATATTTTGTGAAATTATCATCCCTTGGTTTGAATATAATTTCAGTAGAATGCATTCATTTACATAATCTCAGACCCTTTTCTAAACATGCACATCCACATAGTAGGTAGTCTTGCACATGTGCACTCTTGCACTACCCATCCACTCCAGCCAGTCAGCCAGTCAGCCAGTCAGCCAGTCAGCCAGTCAGCCAGTCAGCCAGTCAGCCAGTCAGCCAGTCAGCCTTCGAGCTACAGGCTCTCAGCAGTGCACCCTGCTGCTGTGACAATAACAGCAGTACTATTTCCGATGAGGGGAGAGAGAGGAAGGATTATGATCTTAAAGCTCTGTTACAAACAACAGTGGTGGGTGTGTGGAGGTGTAGGCTGTATCTGTCATGCTAGCTGATCCTACCAGGAGTGGATCAGAGGGTTGGATCAGTACCAGGACCAATAACTGCCTACATGGGTCTAGGTTTAGGTCTGGATGTAGGATAAAGAGTGCAGTATGACTCAAAACAAATGAAAAACAGAAATTCATCTGGATCTCTGTTTCATCAACACACAGGAGATGTAGCATTATGTTTTTGTTCCGATTCCTTCTGTAATGTCAGGCTTTTAGCATTGAGCAAATGTGTTTTCACGGGTTTGGCAGAATGAGAGATGAACTTGAATGAACATGAATGAATTTGCATTTGGCTGTTTTCATCATGCTTTATTATTTGAGGGTTTAGGGCTCGATTCAATCCGTATCGTGGAAGATCCGTGGTATAGCGCGATTGGAATTTAAAGACAATGTTCCTGCTGCACATGTCGGCTCAATCGGAAATTACCCTTACATTTCAATCGCACTATACTGCGGCTCTTCCGCAATATGGATTGAATCGACCCCTTAGTGTTTGTATAAGAAAGGATTTATGTGCAACAGTGGAACAGTCCGTGGTTGTACTCAACTGACTCTTGACCGATGGCTAATTAACTGAGCGGTGGGGTGTGTGGCAGAGGGGTAGTGCAGTGGGCAGGTGGATGAGGATGGGTAGTGGGGTCGGCAGTTGGGTGATGATGAATACTGGGGTAGGTGTGACATCATACTGCCAGTAGCTATAATTACTTCCTGTATGTGTGGTCAGTGGAGAACCCCTCCAGCTGCTTCCTCATATTACCCATCTGTTGGCTCAGTTAGCCATTGGTGGGGTCAAAAGTCTATTCTGGTTACTCATCGAATCCCAGTGAATGGTGTCTGATATCATCATCTCTTCTACTGTGACACTGTGATGAGTGTGAGTGGATCTGACGAAGGTGTGACATGATAGAGCTGTGTAGCTATTGTACTGTGTGTGACTCTCTCAGATGTTAGATTAGAGAGAAAGGGGCTGCGGTTCCTATAAGTGGGTGTATTAGGATGTAAGAAGAGGTACATGGAGACAGTATGGGCATGCTATGGGGATGCTGGTGTTTTATTTAATTTGATTTATTAGGATCCCCATTAGCCAATGCCAATGGCGACAGCTAGTCTTACTGGGGTCCGACTCATAACGAAAAATACATTACAGACAAAATACTTTACAACTGATATACATTTAAAAACATTAACATGTAGTGTGTGTGTGTGCATGTATCAGTTACACATACATCAGTGGAGACTGCTGAGGGGAGGACGGCTAATAATAATGGCTGGAATGGAGTCAATGGAATGGCATCAAACACATCAAAGATGTGGTTTTCATGTTGTTGATACAATTCCATTGACTCCATTCCAGCCATTATTATTAGCCGTCCTCCTCTCAGCAGCCTCCAGTGACATACATGTCAGTACATACACACAACAAGTAGGTCACATGGGGGAGAGGCATTGTGCCGTGAGGTGTTGCTTTATTTGTTTTTTGAAATCAGGTTTGCTGTTCACTTGCGCTATATAAGATGGAAGGGAGTTCCATGCACTCATGGCTCTGTATAATACTGTACATTTCCTTGAATTTGTTTTGGATCTGTGGACTGTGAAAAGACCCCTGGTGGCATGTCTGGTGGGGTAAGTGTGTGTGTCAGTGCTGTGTGTAAGTTGACTATGCAAACAATTTGGAATGTCCAACACATGAATGTTTGTTATAAAAACAAGAAGTGACGCAGTCAGTCTTTCCTAAACTCTTAGCCAAGAGAGACTGGCATGCATGGTATTAAAATTAGCCCTCTGACTACAATGAAGGGTAAGACATGCCGCTCTGGCTATAGGGATGCTCTGACCTCCCAATTTCAGTTTGTTTACATAAAGTTCCAACCTGCTATCTTCTATCCACATGGAGCCCGCATGAACTGTACATCTCTTCCTTCAAACACGATGATCATCAATGTCTCTTGTGTTTCAGTTCTTTTTAGTTCATAAGCGCATAATACCAGCAGCACTCTGTTAAAGTAGAGAGAGAGATGTTCATTATTTCCCTACTATCTGGGAAATTATCTGTCACCAGAAGAAGTTAATTACTTTTCGGTCTGTGCTGAGTTCCCAAACCACGTCAGCACCACCGGCTTTTGATTTAAACCTTTGCTGGTTTTTTGTGTTGCCGTGTTGCTAATGCCTCTTAATAGAAAAATAATCTCAGTGCACAAAGGGAAGGATTACTTTTCACTTTATTGTGTCATTGCCTTGGCCCTTTACCGCGAGCTAGCACTTAGCGCGACCTAAAGGTCCAACCATTTAATTTGTATGGGCTCTCCCAAGGCCTGACACGGAGAGGAAGGGTGATACCACTGGAGAATTGAATAGAGTGAGTCCTGCTGCCTTAGATATCAGGCAAACACAGAGCTGTGATAGCAGAGGGTGAATGAGGCTTTGCAGCTATGTGCTCTTAATCAGAGATGGACGGAGCACAGATGAAGGGGTTAAAGAGAGGGGGGGGCAGAGATAGAAGTGTGGATTAGTGTGTGTGTGTGTGTGTGAGAGGGAGAGAGAGAGAGAGAGAGAGAGAGAGAGAGAGAGAGAGAGAGAGAGAGAGAGAGAGAGAGAGAGAGAGAGAGAGAGAGAGAGAGAGAGAGAGAGACTAGGAGCAGATGAGAGGAGGGGATATTGCACAGAGCATTGACCTGCTTGTGACAGAGAGAGAGAGGGAGGGGGAGAGGGAGATGGATGGAGAGAGAGAGAGAGAGAGAGAGAGAGAGAGGCAGGGAGAGGGAGAGGGAGAGGGAGAGAATAGTAGCAGATGGGAGCATGGAATATTGCACAGAGCATTGACCTGCTTGTGAGAGAGAGAGAGAGAGAGAGAGAGAGAGAGAGAGAGAGAGAGAGAGAGAATGATTTTAATGAGTTGTGTGTGACAGTGTTCGGTTGGATGAGTGGTTAGTCACTCCTCACTCGTGAGTGCGTGTCTGGTTGCACACGTAAGTGTACTTTTAATTGCATAAAAGTTGCCATGCACATACACAAACACTATTCCCGGTTAGTGTATTCCATGAGTGTCTGTGTGAGGCCGGGCTTCCTAATTGTACTGTATATCAATCACTTGGAAATCTATATGTGTCTGAGTTGAATTATGGCCCAATCATTACAGTGCGAGAGACAAGGATGGAACGCCCCTTTATGGGACCTAAGTGCTGCATCCACCTCTATCTCTGGGATCTGCTACACACTGGGCTAATGAGATGGGCTAATGAAATGAAGTAGTACCTACCCTATTCCTGGGGGACAGGACAGGACGCCCCCTAGGGCTGACAGGGGAGTATAACATGGGGATGTGTCTCTAATTGTGTTGTGTTGGCATTGCAGGTGCCAGGTGGATATAGTGTCTCCCTATAGAGATGGTAGGCTGGTATGACGTAGTAGAGCTCTGCTTAGTTTTAGCAGTACTAGCTAGAGAGAGCCTCTCTCTTGGCTACGCAGGGTCCCCTGGGGGTCCTCAGATCTAGTTTACGCTGTTCTACTGCTGTCTTTTAATAGGCTGGCCCGTTAGCTGCCCTATCTATGAGGACCGCCTCTTGGGAGCAGACCCACATCAGCCAGACCTGCACCCCACTCAGCAACGCAAGGGTGCTAACCCTCACACTCTCTCTTTTTCTATACACACACATGCATGCACGCACAAACACATACGCACACACACATACACATCCACACATGGACATGCACACATGCACACATGCATGAGCACACAATCATGCACGCACACACACAGAAACACACACACCCCGTTGTGCAATGTCAACCGTTGAACTACGGCATATGAATCCCACCTGAGTCATCGTCACACATTATTGAACGCAGGAGTGAAGAGGAGAGAAGGGTTGTTGTGCCCAGTGCAGGTTTGACTTGGTCCTACCAGCTCAGTTTAGTCTTCCATACCCCCTATGCTACTGATTAAAATACCATCACTGAGTGGACTCACAGTCCATTAGTGTCAACAATATTATAGCAGAACAAAAGCAGGAAATATTGAAACATCTGAGGGGGAGGAGTGAAAGTGTCATAAATCAAAGTAGGTTCAAAGCGTTCTCTTTTCCGCACACCGTCACTACAGTTCTACACACACACGCGTACACACACACATGCACAAATACACACACATGCACACCAATGGAGGCTGCTGAGGGGAGGATGGCTTATAATAATGGCTGGAGTGGAGTCAATGGAGTGGTATCAACCACATGGTAACCATATGTTTGATACCGTTCCATTGACTCCATTCCAGCCTCCACTGATGCACACTCACATACTTACCCTACATCAGCATGCATCTAACCCACCATCAGTTTAAATAAGGTATCATTTTGATTTAACCTTAGTTTAACCAGGTGAGTCAGTCAAGCACCCTCTTATTGACAATGACAGCCTGGCTCTCTTGAAGCTTAAGAGCTGTGATATTTCTCCTGTGCGTGTAGGCTCAGTGGGAGACAGGGAGTCCCGTGGGGACACATACCGGCTGCAGCCCCACCTGTGGAGCCCATGAGTGGCCCTGTGACAGCTCATCAACAGCCCTGGTATGTGTCCCAAATGGCACCATATTTCCAATATATAGTGGACTACCTTTGACCAGGGCCCACCCTGTTCAAAGGAAGTGCACTATAAAAAATAGGGTGCCATTTTGGATGCATTCCTGCTCTACAGAGCTGCTGAGAGGCCAGAAACAGTGGGACTGATACTTAATGATACTGAACAATGGCTGCCACTGAGGAAGGGGGGGGGGGGTTTAAAGTATAACAGAAGTAATCTCACATACATGTGCCCCAGTATAAAAGCGTAAATGTGAAAGTCACAGATTATCTTATATAACTACTGAAGTGGGGCAATTGAAAGACTGGAAAATTACAAGTCGCTGTATGTTATGTCATCTGGCCTTTCCCACCGTCATCCACCCTGCTGCCACCGTCACCCAGCTGGATGTGTGTGTGTATGAGAAATGCCAGGTGTGTGTCTTTGTGTTTACGGTGCATATTATTCTTGGTAATTGCATGTGTGCATAATCACTGTGCATTGATGTCTGACCCCTCTATGCGTTTATAACTGTATATATTCACCTTCTCTATAATACATGGCGACCTTTTCCTGGAAGCAGCTTGACGCCATTCATTGGTCCATTACAGGAAGTCATTCATCCTAGTACTCTACAGGTAGTAGTGGCAGTAAAGAGGTTTAGGGTTAAAGGTCATCGTCTCTTCATTAACATGATGAGGCCAGTTGTGATATTAGTACGAGCTGAGTCATTCACACACACACTCTGAGGGTCCACACACACACACACACACTTACACACCACCGGTTTGTTTTGTACTGTAGGTGAACGCGTATCAGATAAATCATTTTATTACACCACAATGACCTAAATTATCGAGCAACACCCTACAATCAGCTCTAGGGCAAAAACACATACGCTTGCTCTAGCCCCCTGTCTCTCACATTCTCTCACTCTCTCTCTCTCTCTCTCTCTCTCAAATTCTCTCATATTCTCTCTCTCTCTCTCTCTCTCTCTCTCTCGATGTGTGTATGCCATTTGCTTTCTCTACCTTTTTGAGCTCCCTTGACATTTGTTATTTTAATTGATCTTACTCTGTCTACCTCTCTGTTCTTTTCTCTCTCCTCTCTCTTCCTCTAAAGAACAACGTCATCTCAGAGCTCACACCAGAGCCCTAGGAAGGCCAGTCCTCTACATACCTAGATTGGTACTACGTATAAGAGCAATAAACATCCCGGTATAGTAGCTGGGACATGGGCCTGGTTAACATCTTGTCTGCTGTGCTCTGTCTTACCCACTCTTCCACCACCACCTCAGGCAGGCGGGCCGGCAAGGGGGTTGGTTTTACCAAGCAGAGGTATCAGGTGTCAGCCAGGCTAACCAGCAGCAGCAGCCACAGCAGCCCCCAGGGCCCCTCACCATGTCAGGGGAGAGAGATTGAGACGTAGGGGGTCACACAGTGAGGGAGCCCTGTTAGGATGTCTTCCACTGAGGGAGTGGAGAGACGTCATTCAGGCTGAGCACCATAATAAGATTACAAAACCCGGTGAGCACAGCCCGGTGATGTGGGGAAATGGGAGAGAGAGAGGAGAGAGAAAAAGAGGAAAGCGATAAGAGAGAGAGGGAGGTTGAGAGAGAAGGTTGTAAAGAAATAGAGGAGGGGGATTGAGGATAATGTCATGTCACTGTCAAGGAATGAAGAATGATATGTGGAGTGAACAGGATAAAGGGAGGAGAGGATGAAGTGGAATTGGAAGTGGGGGATGAGAGAGAGTGAGAGTGAGGGATAGAGGCGAAGTGAGGAGAGATATACAGAACCTTCATGATGAGATTATGATGTGTTGTGTGGCCCACCAAGCCTCTGCTTTGGCAACAGTGACCTGCCTGCTCTGATGCACAGCTGCCAGACCCAGGATATTTCCCAAATGGCACCCTATTCCCTCTATAGTGTACTACTTTGGACCAGAGTTTTGACCAGGGCACATGGGTCTCTGGTCAAAAGTACTGCTCTACTGTATGTAGGGAATAGGGTGGCAATTGGGACGCAGACCCTGTCTTCCCTGGTTAACTAGAGGAATGAGATCCACAGTGTAAAACACAAACACATCCAGAGAGCAACTTCACGGAAAATAGAGAAGTGCTACTAATGTTGTGTGACACCATAAACAGAGAGGAGCAAAGGTTCAGGTTATGGCCAGTGTTGGCTGATCTAGATCTAGAGAGGACCCACTGGTTACAAACAGGTTAAATCAACATTGCTTCAACTTAATTTGTCAACATATTGTGATGTATTGTCTACGTGGAAAATACATTGGATTTGAAAAAAAAATCATCAGCGTAAACTGTTGTTTTGAAGGTAAAATTTCAACCACAGGATTATGTGATCATGGTAACCAATGTTCAACATAGACAAACCTTGTATAAAATATGTTGAATTTTCACCTTTGAAAAAACGTCATCTTCGACGCAATATCCACTATAAGAAAAGAAACTATAGGCTGGGCAGTACCTCCTACTGTAGAGTTGATCTACAGCTACCCTTTGGTCTCCCATCCACTGTTTTAACCAAACCCAACACTGCTTAGCTTTAATATTTATTACTGACTATTACCAATGTGCTATGATGAGAACCATTTTTGAGAAATCTCCATATAGATTCAATGTTGCTATCGAAGTTATTCTAAGGGTAGGTTCAACAGAGCAATATCAATCATATATCATCAATGATGCTATTTAGGCCTGTATAGCATTTGGGAAGTCATTAACAGCTACAGTTTCAATTCAGCCCAGGATGAAACTAAAAATAGACAATACATATAGGCCTAGGGTTTCAAGCTTTGGTTGATTTCAAATGGAATCTACAACCAAAAATAAAAGTTAAAGAATAGAGATTAAATCTAATCAAACTGTATTTAGATTTTTGGTTGAAATGAAGAGGGGAATCCAACATATTTAATCAATTGTTAATTAATTTGTAGACAAACTGGAACTAAAGCCAGGCTCAGGGGCTCAGATGGGGCAATCCAAGTAGAAGATACATCTCCTTCAAAAGTTGATATTTGGTTGCGTTGTCCACCAAACACAATTCAATATCAATTTTGTAAGACAGCAAATAGCCTAATGTGAAGACTATCTTACAAGCGAATGTAACAATATTTATTCAACCTTAAAATGAGTAACACATCCATGGCCACATTTTGAGGTTAATGTAACAATAAATGTTTTCTTATGTAATCATAGAAAGCGTGCATGTTCAGGTTTGCAGGTCTGTGGAAATCTTCACAATTGCTATAATAATCTGCATCGAATCTAAAACAGCATTGATCCCTTGCACCATGTACTTTAATGTAATCTCAACTAACTGCAATCCAGGTCATTTGGTCGTGCTGTTAGATCAAACACAGTGATCACACATGAAGTTGTTGTATAAGTAAACAAAACATCTGACATTGTATTCCCATTTGAACTTGAGTGTACTTTTAAATGGTTGAAAGCGCAGTGATAACACATTTAAGTGACAACTAAACCAAATATCAGACATTGATATTTTTATTGGAATTTGGTTGTGATTTTAGATCAGGGGTTCTCAACCCTTTTGGGGCCAGGGGCCCCTTTTGTGTTAGTAAATTCATCAAAGACCCCTTCATAATCAGAACACAATTGGTGTTCAATAACAATAGCCTACAAGGAGTTTTACTATGACGTCTGCAGTACATGGCTGGATGAACCAAGTCTCGGGCCCAGGGAAAGAACATTTAAAAGGCCTGCCTCTTGGCATCAGAGAGAACATTTAGCAGTTTTCAATCTAATTTCCTGTAATTCTACACATTTTGTCATGGGACAGAGATCTTTTTTAGCTGTTGCAGCTTTAAAGCTCCTTGCCTGGAGTCAAATTAGGAGAACAAGACACATTACAAGCCCTGATGAGATGGCTGGCAAATTGCTATTTGCATGTTAGAAACGTTCTACACCGAGACTTAATTGATGAGGTTTTAACACTTCATCGAGAGCGTAGTAAGTCACTCAGGGTAATGGTGACAATGTTGGCTGGGACTTTGTTGTTGTTTACGCTTCAGCACAGCCTCACACAGAAATAAATAAGGGCACCTGATGTTGATGATTCTCTTCTTCTCTCTCGTCTAGATCCGGCGTCGGAGACCTACACCTGCAACACTGTTCAGAGTGGCAGACCAGGGTTCTCCTGAGGATGATCAGTCTACCCATCAGGTAACAGACCGCCCCTAGTGCCTCGGAGGATAACTGCATGTCACCCTATAGTCATATGAATGGTCGCGTTATTTCAAAATGGTAGGCTTCATTCAACTTCTTCTTCCTTCCACAGTGGGTTGTAGGAGAGAATGGGGTACTGAAGCCCAAGCGAGTCAACCCAAATGTGTATCAGCCACCATCCCTGAAAGGTATGAGTATAACTGAGTGAGTGAGTAGTGTATCTGTCCTCTGTATGGTGAATGATCCTGCTTACATTATTTGTGAAATGGGGGAAGTGGAGTAAGATGCATGTGACAAATTAATGCAACTCATGTCAATCAGTTTGTCTCTTTATAATATATACGTGCAAGAGGGATTTCTTCTATAGAAATATATACAAATGTTTTGCTTTTATACACATAACGAGAGAGAGAGAGAGAGAGAGAGAGAGAGAGAGAGAGAGAGAGAGAGAGAGAGAGAGAGATTAGAGAGTGTGACAGCTGTGAGACACTGAGTGTGAGTCTGTGCAGCTCTGGATCATCCAGGATTACCAAAGGAGAGTATACAGCTGCAGATAGACAAACACACACACACACACACACACACACACACACACACACACACACACACACACACATACATACACAAACACACAAACACACACACAGTTCTAAATGTTGCTTCATACTTGTTGTTGTATGCAGAGCCATAAACGTAGAGTAAGTAAGCTAGTAAGACCAGAAATAATTTATTTGGAGGGGATTACTGTGTGCGTGTAGAGTGTAGAGCGTTATTATAATAACCCAGTCTGTGTTCCTGTATCAGTATTCCATCCTTCATTAGCTCAGCCAGGCTCAGAGAGAGAGAGAGAGAGAGAGAGAGAGAGAGAGAGAGAGAGAGAGAAAACACTCTCCCAGACCTGCGGGACCCCCCGAGAGGACCTACATCCAAACCACAGCACCATCAGCCACATCTACACCCCCCAACCCACCAATTAACACCCCCCAAGTCAACCATGCCCACACCCCATTTAGGCCCCCTCAGATCAGACCTATGCCCCTCCTACCCACCCCATGCCCCCCACTCCTGCAAAGAGGGCCTCAACATGAAAGTCACACATAAGCCCAGGCTGTGAGCAGGCAAACAGGCCCAACCCCCACTCTTACACTAGCCCAAGCCAATGGCACGTACCAGATGCTCAGCAGGCTCTGCTCACAATTACTGGCCTGAGGCCAAACCACACGACCAACAACATTAGACACTTTATGGAACACAAAGCCTTCACTATTTCATCCTGGAATATCCAAGGCCTGAGGTTATCTGCCTTTGGCCTAAAGAGCAGGAACCTAGACTTCACCAAAGAAATCGGAAATACAGACATTGTCATCCTACAAGAAACATGGTATAGATGAGATGGACCCACTGGTTGCCCTCTAGGTTACAGAGAGCTGGTAGTCCCATCCACCAAACTACCAGGTGTGAAACAGGGAAGGGACTCAGGGTGTATGCTAATTTGGTATAGAGCAGACCTAACTCACTCTATTAAATTAATCAAAACAGGAACATTTTTCATTTGGCTAGAAATTCAAAAGGAAATTATCTCAACAGAGAAAAATGTCCTCCTGTGTGCTACCTATATCCCCCCACTAGAATCCCCATACTTTAATGAAGACAGCTTCTCCATCCTGGAGGGGGAAATCAATCATTTCCAGAACCAGGGACATGTACTAGTCTGTGGCGACCTAAATGCCAGAACTGGACAAGAACCTGACACCCTCAGCACACAGGGGGACAAACACCTACCTGGAGGTGACAGCATTCCCTCCCCCATGTGCCCCCCTAGGCACAACTACGACAACATAACCAACAAAAACAGGTCACAACTCCTGCTGCTCTGTCGCACACTGGGTATGTACATAGTCAATGGTAGGCTTCGAGGGGACTCCTATGGTAGGAACACCTATAGCTCATCTCTTGGCAGTAGTACTGTAGACTACTTTATCACTGACCTCAACCCAGAGTCTCTCAGAGCGTTCACAGTCAGCCACTGACACCCCTATCAGACCACAGCAAAATCACAGTCTACTTGAACAGAGCAATACTCAATCATGAGGCATCAAAGCCAAAGGAACTGAATAATATTAAGAAATGCTATAGATGGAAGGAAAGTAGTGTCGAAACCTACCAGAAAACTATTAGGCAACAAGAAATTCAATCCCTTTAGACAACTTCCTGGACAAAACGTTCCACTGTAATAGTGAAGGTGTAAACTTGGCAGTAGAAAACCTAAACAGTATATTTGACCTCTCAGCTTCCCTATCAAATCTAAAAATCTCTAACAGAAAACCGAAGAAAAGTAACATCAGTGACAAATGGTTTGATGAAGAATGCAAAAACCTATGAAAGAAATTGAGAAACCTATCCAACCAAAAACATAGAGACCCAGAAAACCTGAGCCTACGCCTTCACTATGGTGAATCACTAAAACAATACAGAAATACACTACGGAAAAAGAAGGAACAGCATGTCAGAAATCAGCTCAATGTAATTGAAGAATCCATAGACTTTAACCACTTCTGGGAAAATTGGAAAACACTTAACAAACAACAACACGAAGAGCTATCTATCCAAAATGGAGATGTATGGGTAAACCACTTCTCCAATCTTTTTGGCCCTATAACAAAGAACAAACAGCAAAAAAATATACATGATCAAATGCAAATCTTAGAATAAACTATTAAAGACTACCAGAACCCACTGGATTCTCCAATTACATTGAATGAACTACAGGACAAAATACAAACCCTCCAATAATAATATAATATGCCATTTAGCAGACGCTTTTATCCAAAGCGACTTACAGTCATGCGTGCATACATTTTTGGTGTATGGGTGGTCCCGGGGATCGAACCCACTACCTTGGCGTTACAAGCGACGTGCTCTACCAGCTGAGCTACAGAGGACCACCAACCCAAAAAGGCCTGTGGTGTTGATGGTATCCTCAATGAAATGAAAAATATACAGAACACAAATTCCAATTGGCTATACTTAAACTCTTTAACATCATCCTTAGCTTTGGCATCTTCCCCAATATTTGGAACCAAGGACTCATCACCCCAATCCACAAAAGTGGAGACAAATTTGACCCCAATAACTACCGTGGGATATGCGTCAACAGCAACCTTGGGAAAATCCTCTGCATTATCATTAACAGCAGACTAGTTCATTTCCTCAGTGAAAACAATGTACTGAGCAAATGTCAAATTGGCGTTTTACCAAATTACCTCAACTACCTCAACTAGCCGGTGCCCCCGCACATTGAATATGCAACGGTACCCCCCTGTATATATAGCCTCCCTACTGTCACTTTATTTTACTGTATATATAGCCTCCCTACTGTCACTTTATTTTACTTCTGCTCTTTTTTTCTCAACACTTTTTTGTTGTTGTTTTATTCTTACTTTTTTTGTTTAAAATAAATGCACTGTTGGTTAAGGGCTGTAAGTAAGCATTTCACTGTAATGTCTGCACCTGTTGTATTCGGCGCATGTGACCAATAAAATTTGATTTGATTTGATTTGATTTGACAGACCACGTATTCACCCTGCACACACCAATTGACAAACAAACAAAACAAAACAAAGGCAAAGTCTTCTCATGCTTTGTTGATTTCAAAAAAGCTTTTGACTCAATTTGGCATGAGGGTCTGCTATACAAATTGATGGAAAGTGGGGTTGGGGGAAGAACATACGACATTATAAAATCCATGTACACAAACAACAAGTGTGCGGTTAAAATTGGCAAAAAACACACACATTTCTTTCCATCAATTGCAGTTTAAGCCCCACCCTCTTCAACATATATATCAACGAATTGGCGAGGGCACTAGAATAGTCTGCAGCACCCGGCCTCACCCTACTAGAATCTGAAGTCAAATGTCTACTGTTTGCTTGGAAAAGAGTCCCCTAAGTAAGCTGGTCCTGGGGCTCTGTTCATGAACACAAACAGACCCCACAGAGCCCCAGGACAACAATAACAACACAATTAGACCCAACCAAATTATGAGAAAACAAAAAGAGAATTACTTGACACATTGGAAAGAATTAATAAAAAAACAGCGCAAACTAGAATGCTATTTGGCTCTAATCAGAGAGTACACAGTGGCAGAATACCTGACCACTGTGACTGACCCAAACTTAAGGAAAGCTTTGACTATGTACAGACTCAGTGAGCATAGCCTTGCTATTGAGAAAGTCTGCCGTAGGCAGACCTGGCTCTCAAGAGAAGACAGGCTATGGAAACTGAGCTGCACTTCCCAACCTCCTGCCAAATGTATGACCATATTAGAGACACATATTTCCCTCAGATTACAGAGATCCACAAAGAATTCGAAAACAAACCCAATTTTGATAAACTCCCTTATCTACTGGGTGAAAAACCACAGTGTGCCATCACAGCAGCAAGATTTGTGACCTGTTGCCACAAGAAAAGGTCAACCAGTGAAGAACAAACACCATTGTAAATACAACCCATATTTATGTTTTTTTTGTTTTCCCATTTGTACTTTAACTATTTGCACATTGTTACAACACTGTATATACACTGCTCAAAAAAATAAAGGGAACACTAAAATAACACATCCTAGATCTGAATGAATGACATAATCTTATTAAATACTTTTCTCTTTACATAGTTGAATATGCTGACAACAAAATCAAAAAAAATTTATCAATGGAAATCAAATTTATCAACCCATGGAGGTCATCCAGTATGGCACATCAATGCGAGCTTTGGCAAGAAGGTTTGCTGTGTCTGTCAGCGTAGTGTCCAGAGCATGGAGGCGCTACCAGGAGACAGGCCAGTACATCAGGAGACGTGGAGGAGGCCGTAGGAGGGCAACAACCCAGCAGCAGGACTGCTACCTCCGCCTTTGTGCAAGTAGGAGCAGGAGGAGCACTGCCAGAGCCCTGCAAAATGACCTCCAGCAGGCCACAAATGTGCATGTGTCTGCTCAAACGGTCAGAAACAGACTCCATGAGGGTGGTATGAGGGCCCGACGTCCACAGGTGGGGGGTTGTGCTTACAGCCCAACACCATGCAGGACGTTTGGCATTTGCCAGAGAACACCAAGATTGGCAAATTCGCCACTGGCGCCCTGTGCTCTTCACAGATGAAAGCAGGTTCACACTGAGCACGTGACAGACGTGACAGAGTCTGGAGACGCCGTGGAGAACGTTCTGCTGCCTGCAACATTCTCCAGCATGACCGGTTTGGCGGTGGGTCAGTCATGGTGTGGGGTGGCATTTCTTTGGGGGGCCTTTGGGGGGCCTCCATGTGCTCGCCAGAGGTAGCCTGACTGCCATTAGGTACCGAGATGAGATCCTCAGACCCCCTTGTGAGACCATATGCTGGTGCGGTTGGCCCTGGGTTCCTCCTAATGCAAGACAATGCTAGACCTCATGTGGCTGGAGTGTGTCAGCAGTTCCTGCAAGAGGAAGGCATTGATGCTATGGACTGGCCCGCCCGTTCCCCAGACCTGAATCCAATTGAGCACATCTGGGACAATGTCTCGCTCCATTCACCAACGCCACGTTGCACCACAGACTGTCCAGGAGTTGGCGGATGCTTTAGTCCAGGTCTGGGAGGAGATCCCTCAGGAGACCATCCGCCACCTCATCAGGAGCATGCCCAGGCGTTGTAGGGAGGTCATACAGGCACGTGGAGGCCACACACACTACTGAGCCTCATTTTGACTTGTTTTAAGGACATTACATCAAAGTTGGATCAGCCTGTAGTGTGGTTTTCCACTTTAATTTTGAGGGTGACTCCAAATCCAGACCTCCATGGGTTGATACATTTGATTTCCATTGATAATTTTTGTGTGATGTTGTTGTCAGCACATTCAACTATGTAAAGAAAAAAGTATTTAATAAGATTATTTCATTCATTCAGATCTAGGATGTGTTATTTTAGTGTTCCCTTTATTTTTTTGAGCAGTGTATAATATGACATTGGAAATGTCTTTATTCTTTTGGAACTTCTGAGTGTAATGTTTACTGTTAATATTTATTGTTTATTTCACTTTTGTTTACTACCTACTTCACTTGCTTTGGCAATGTTAACATACGTTTCCCATGCTAATAAAGCCCTTAAATTGAATTGAATTTAAATTGAGAGAGGCCAAGGTGACCTAGACAGAGAGGGATTGAGAGAGAGAACGGGGTGAGTCAGCATTGTTTTGAGAACAGAGGACCAGACAGGTGAAATTAAAGGATAAAAACAAATGCGGGAAAGAGAATGGATGTATATACAGGACAAATATGTATAATACCAGTCCATTACAATCTACAAAACATGAAAGTGCTAGCTATTCTGCCTCTCAATTTGTCTGTCTGTCTGTCTGGCTTGGTGGTTGGCTTGCTGCCTGCTTATCTGTCTGTCTGGCATGCATCTGAAAACCCGTATAAAGCATGGTAACGTTGACAGTGTTGAATCCTGGTAAACCCAAAACAACCTATCCCTCTCTCCCCTTGTCCCTGTGTTTGTCCCTGTGTGTGTTCCTGTGTATCCTGTGTATGTGTATGTGTGCGTCCAGCCGTCCAGAAGATGGCTGAGGCACACATGCAGAACCTGGGTGTCTACCCCCCCTTGGAAGAACCCTTTGAGGGGGAGGAGTACAACGACTACCCCTGTCATGAGGAAAGGGAGGAAAGATTCCCCACCAAAGCTGCTGGTGAGATAGGGATTCCATACACTGTCAACCAGTAACACACATTATACACTCACTCATATAAATAGTTGCATTGATGCTTTGACCAATGGTAGAACCTGCTTACATGTTTAGCTGTGTGTACAGCCGATGTTATTCAGTGCCCACTTTTAAGTCAAATGGGCTGAACACACTATGCAACCTTCATGGTTTTAAAACAGCAGGGCCTCAGATAATCACTTCTCTACAAACAAGTAGCAGTGATGTTATATTAGCACATATTAGCATCACTCCACCAAGCAGACCTCCCTGTGCTCCAATCCTGCCCTGTGCCAATCAGGGGCCAGAGATGCTTAGCCATGGCTAGCAGGCTAACAGTCTATCTGCTCTCTCTGTGGCATCAGTACTGATGCTGGGCTGCCAGCCTAGAGGGCATAGCTTCCTAATGAAATCCCTCCTGTAGCATCGTTAAACGCTGTTTCATTGGCTATTACTGTCATAATTTTCCAATAAATCTGTCGTTTGAACGCAACACGGCTACAGAGTAGCTGTAGTGTCACACATCGAGAGACAGGGACTCTTAAAGATACATTGAAGTAGACAGTGATTATCATCACTGGAGCAATTGCCTAATTAGGCCTGCATACACGTACAGTGGGGAGAACAAGTATTTGATACACTGACGATTTTGCAGGTTTTCCTACTTACAAAGCATGTAGAGGTCTGTAATTTTTATCATAGGTACACTTCAACTGCGAGAGACGGAATCTAAAACAAAAATCCAGAAAATCACATTGTATGATTTTTAAGTAATTAATTTGCATTTTATTGCATGACATAAGTATTTGATACATCAGAAAAGCAGAACTTAATATTTGGTACAGAAACCTTTGTTTGCAATTACAGAGATCATACGTTTCCTGTAGGTCTTGACCAGGTTTGCACACACTGCAGCAGGGATTTTGGCCCACTCCTCCATACAGACCTTCTCCAGATCCTTCAGGTTTCGGAGCGGTCGCTGGGCAATACGGACTTTCAGCTCCCTCCAAAGATTTTCGATTGGGTTCAGGTCTGGAGACTGGCTAGGCCACTCCAGGACCTTGAGATGCTTCTTACGGAGCCACTCCTTAGTTGCCCTGGCTGTGTGTTTCGGGTCGTTGTCATGCTGGAAGACCCAGCCACGACCCATCTTCAATTCTCTTACTGAGGGAAGGAGGTTGTTGGCCAAGATCTCGCGATACATGGCCCCATCCATCCTCCCCTCAATATGGTGCAGTCGTCCTGTCCCCTTTGCAGAAAAGCATCCCCAAAGAATGATGTTTCCACCTCCATGCTTCACGGTTGGGATGGTGTTCTTGGAGTTGTACTCATCCTTCTTCTTCCTCCAAACACGGCGAGTGGAGTTTAGACCAAAAAGCTCTATTTTTGTCTCAACAGACCACATGACCTTCTCCCATTCCTCCTCTGGATCATCCAGATGGTCATTGGCAAACTTCAGACGGGCCTGGACATGCGCTGGCTGAGCAGGGGGACCTTGCGTGCGCTGCAGGATTTTAATCCATGACCGCGTAGTGTGTTACTAATGGTTTTCTTTGAGACTGTGGTCCCAGCTCTCTTCAGGTCATTGACCAGGTCCTGCCGTGTAGTTCTGGGCTGATCCCTCACCTTCCTCATGATCATTGATGCCCCACGAGGTGAGATCTTGCATGGAGCCCCAGACTGAGGGTGATTGACCATCATCTTGAACTTCTTCCATTTTCTAATAATTGCGGCAACAGTTGTTGCCTTCTCACCAGGCTGCTTGCCTATTGCCCTGTAGCCCATCCCAGCCTTGTGCAGGTCTACAATTTTATCCCTGATGTCCTTACACAGCTCTCTGGTCTTGGCCATTGTGGAGAGGTTGGAGTCTGTTTGATTGAGTGTGTGGACAGGTGTCTTTTATACAGATAACGAGTTCAAACAGGTGCAGTTAATACAGGTAATGAGTGGAGAACAGGTGGACTTCTTAAAGAAAAACTAACAGGTCTGTGAGAGACGGAATTCTTACTGGTTGGTAGGTGATCAAATACTTATGTCATGCAATAAAATGCAAATTAATTACTTAAAAATCATACAATGTGATTTTCTGGATTTTTGTTTTAGATTCCGTCTCTTACAGTTGAAGTGTACCTATGGTAAAAATTACAGACCTCTACATGCTTTGTAAGTAGGAAAACCTGCAAAATCGGCAATGTATCAAATACTTGTTCTCCCCACTGTACACATTTATACAGAAGTCACTTTCATATGCACTGGTATGATTCAGACCTGTATACCATATACCATATGTGCACACACATGCACTTCTACACACACACTCACAGGAGGCACATGCCTGACCAGGAAATGACAGGTAGAACCAGATTACCATAGACTGGTTTGGGAGTAGAGTTATTATGATGTCCCATGAATTGATGAACCTATTTTCCCTAGTGTTGTTGGTTTACCTTCCCTGCATGTCTTTTATACAACATCAAAATCCACAAATCTAAGTAGTCATCAAGCTTACTTGTGTAAAGGTTAGTGGTTTGATTTGAAGGAGACCAGTGTGTACTGCTGTTCTTTGACATCACCTCTTGTCTCCTTAGATCCCCAAGTGACCAGCACCATAGACCAATCAGAGAAGCCGGATGAAGAGGAAGAGGAGGAAGAGAAAGAGAAAGAAGAGGAGAAAGAGGAGGAAAAGACAGAAGAAAAGACAGAGGAGAAGGCAAAGAAAGTGCGCAAAAGTGTAAAGTTTTAAGACAACTTTGAACAAAAACAAATAAAGGGAGAGATGGATGGTTGCAGATGTGTGAATGATTGAGTGAATGAATGAGTGATTTTAATGTGTGAACGTGTGAGTGAGAAAGAGAGCTTCTAAGTATGAATGGTAAATATTACAATTAAATGAATGACCGAATGTAGGTAGGTACTGTCGGCAAATCTGTGAGCAAGAAATCTATACATTATTAATCTAGAACGAGAGAGAGAGAGAGGGGGGGATATAATGTATACTAGACAGGGCAAGGTCAACAAGGTCACTGTGACCTTGAGGTCCCTCACTGCAACACTAGTCTTCTCTTCCATGTCAGGGGAACCATTCATTCACTTCTCACTTTCTTACTTTGCTCTTTAATAACTACACATGACACTCAAAATAACTGTAAATGGACAAATGCTGATGAACAGCTTTAGTATAGAGCACACACACACACACACAGAGGAGATTTCATCAGTCTCTGACTATCGGTTCAGACTACATTCTAAAGCTTCTCCATTACTGTGCAGATATGATAATACAGACTGACTCCCATATGAGTTCCTTTCAAAATCACAAAGACCTGTATTATGTGTACTAAATATCTCTGCAGCATAATCATATTGAGATCTTGTCCTTGGAAGAAGTGAGCAGCTACTGCCATCTTGTGGCAAGATAGGGGATGTAGATTAACCAGAAAGTATTTATCAATATGGATTTATAGACAATAGACTGTGCACTGCATAGGCCTTCAGATAATATGCATCTATATAATTGAAATGATCTAGATTTGTAATGTATTCTAAACATTAATTTGTGATGCATTTAAAGTTATTTTTGGTGCCCATCAAAGGTATTTGTGTCAATGATGTACTCTGGGTGTATGTGAGGATGCCATGCTTTTGTAAAAGTAGTTTTTTGTGAGGAAACAAAATGTATTCATTTTGTATACAGAATCAGAATCTTATTGTTTGTTTGTCTGTTTGTTTGTTTAAATAATTTCCTGTGTGAAGACGTTTTAACCAACTTAGCTGTGTATGGTCTCTCTCTGTTGAACAACTATCACAACGTTTAGTAACCTTTTAGTCATGGCTTGGATAACTGTGTTTTTCTTATTCTCATGGAAAACAATACAGACAATAAAATACATGGTGAATCTCTTTCTCTCTCTTCCTGCTGAAATGGAATAATACATTTGAATATTTAAATATTCACCTTCAGAATGTCATTTTCATCATGTACTCATTGATAATGTCAGTCTAATAAACAGCTTTCTTTTTTTCTATCACATCTGTTCTCCAACTGCAGGATTGCTTGGGTCAGCTGAATACATTTTGATAGTCACAGTGTAATTGTTTTGATTCTCTTTTTGTTGGACAATTGAACTTTTGTATGCTCTTTTCTCTTGCCTGGGTGTATGGGCTG